>NW_015150948.1:356520-360321 GCF_000732505.1 Cyprinodon variegatus
TATATATATATATATATATATATATATATATATATACATATATTACAAGAAACACTTTGCTGTAGTGTTTCACAAAATGAAGGCCTTAAAAAGGCATCTACCTCTTCATTTTTCTGGAGGGAACGATCATACAACAGATAACCAGCAGTAAGTAAATGTACACATTTAAATGCAATTTAACTTTATTGTATGTTCTCTTTTATCTCCTGTAGAGACAAAATTATAAATAAATGCCTAAATTTATGCTCACACTGCCTAAGATTTGGTGAAATATCTTGATTTAAATGGAAGGTTACCTGGAGCACATAGGCCACAGATTTTCAATTAAATATGATTTTTTTTAACTGGTGCTAATTTAGAACTGTGGTGGTGGTTCTGTGATGAGAAAAGTAAAAAAACAGAGAATGTAATGTAAAAATCATAACAAAATTAAAATAATACAAGTGTAAATATTAATAAAGTAGTGAAGGGATGGTGGTTAGTCTGTCCTCCAGCAGCCTAAGTCTATAGCAGCCTAACTAGAGGCATAACCTAAGGTAGCTATAACCCTATGAAAAAGAAGACATTAAAAAAAAGTGTTAAAATCTGACATGGCGTTTGCCTCATGAGCAAAAAATAAGAGTTGCTTTCAAAGGGATCAAGCCTAATAGCTAATGGATCTGCCTCCCTTATTTGCTTTTAGAAACAGTAGGAACCACCAATAAACCTGCAATTCGAAAGCAAACTGTGAAGTGATAATTCTTGGTATTGTGTTTCTGCATCCCTTATGGAAAGCTAACTTGACATTTTTGGAATATTTTGGAGCTTAAAGCAGTTATTCATACAAACCTGGTCTATATGAGGCTTGCTTTTCAGATGTCCTTTCTCAGATTATGTCTACATAAAGCAATACCTGTTTGTTGCAAACATTGCTCCTAAAATGATCATCTACAGCAATGAACTTCTTTTTTTCTGTGTCTGAACCAAACGACAGAATTTAACTGGATTTGCTGTATGATCGTGTCAGGATTAGTTGCTACTTGATGAGGACCAAGATGCAAAGACGGAGAGGCAGAGATAATTTCTTGCAAAATGTAATGAAGAAGAAAAAACATGGAAGCCGTGACCCAGAACCGATCAAAAAGAAAATCAGGAACTTAAAACTGGGAGACATTAGGGGGACAAGGGATTAAAAGATAAACCGATTAAATGTATTCACTGTTGCCATATTTTTCATAGGAAAGCAGAAATTATACAACATGAAAGCTTTTCTGTGATATGATGATCAGGAGATATACAGATAAACCAGGTTAGGGACAGAGAGCTTTAAATCCTTAATTCTGGTACCGTTCTGTAAGGCCTCCAAGCTTCACACCATATTTCCATTTCGTTTTCCTCCTTCAGAATAAATCATTCTTATGTAGAGATTGTTTTGAACCAATGCTCCAGAATGCTTTCTTACGTTTAGTTTCATTATTCCAATGCGGGCTTGTGCTTGCTTTTTACCTTTCAAACTTTTTTTAATACATGTCTAAATTTAAGTAATATATACGAATGTTACAATTCTGATCTACAAGCTCAAGCAGACATAGATAGGATACATTTCAGAATATTATGATTCATACTGTTTGAAAAGGCTGAGAAACAGCCATGCCATCCAGCACTACTTAAAAAAAAGAAAAACAATCTTCTAAATAAATGCTATCTATTTAGAATGTTAACATTTATGTTTTTGGAGAATTTCCGAGGCTTTTCAGAAACATTGAACTGAGCTTGCTAGTGTGACCTTAAGAAATATGAAGCAAATAAAACATCAGGAGTAAATGAATTAAAACAAACGCTGCTGCCAGAGAGCTTGTCCTGCAGCGCTGATCATCATTTGTGTTGGATCGCACGCATGCATAAACTTCACAGACAATAAGGACTGGCTGTAAGATTGCTATAACGCAGGCATATTAGTGAAGAGATGATATCACCGACGTACCTAATCCAAACCACAGATGTTTTTGTTGAAGCCGGGAGGCCTTGGAATCCGTGGAAACCCTTAACTTATTTCTATTGGGGCGGGGGTTGACACAAACACACAGTTCTGAACCCGATACAAACGACAGCCAGTCTTTTTTTGGATTGTGTGTTTGGTACTGATACGCTCTTGAATATGCCAGGTCCAAATAGTTTAAAGGGTCCAAGGCACTGTGCATTTAGGGCTGGAAGTATAAGCAGTCCTCCCCATTAACAGTAACCGACCAGGATCAGTCGGTCGATGAAAACAAAGTAAAAAGCTCCCTGATTTTCTTTGACAATAATGTCAAAAAGGCCTGTACAGTACTGTACATGAAAAGCCTCATCTCTCCTAACTCGCTCTGAATGTTGCACCACTGAATTTGGACCACAGTTTCTTGAATCTGGGAGGAATGGGAGCGTTGAAAAGGGATCTGGGTGTGTTTGAACTTTCCTTCAAGTGCACACAAGGACGGAGATGGAACAGCCTGCACGTTAACTTGATACAATCACAGTTTCGATCGTCCGTTCCCTGAAAGCAGACTTATCAGGGTTGGGTTTCCAGCAGCACCACCAGGTTGGAACTTTCCACACAGGTGGGTCCTTCAGGCATATTGGTACAATCGTTATCCTGGAAAAAAAAGCTATAGGCAGGGTGACATGCGGAAGATGTCCTTGATGTGATGGCAGGGAGGCCCTTTGTCCTCAGCCTTCGGCAGTGTGCCTCACTTGGAAATGGAAAGCGGCTGGGGAAATGGTCCAAACTCCCATGGCCTTTCTTCAGTTCGGCTAATGGTCACGTCCGGATGGAATAAAGCCCTGATTTCTTTATCAGATTCAGCCTGTAAAAACATTCAGAGAGCTTAGATTTATTGCCTTTTCCTTATTGTTCTCTACCCTCTTGCTTTGCCTTTAAAGGTAACCAGTGAGTGTTATGAGGCCTGTGCTGCTCTCGGCAACGCTCAAACAATATTACATTGTGAGTTATGGGACGTCCATGCGTGTGGCTAAGTTTTATATTTCCGCTGAGGCCTTTGCAGAATTCTCCAAGGTAGTTCAGTCTACAGTGCAGTGTCAAGTATAAATACCCCAATTTTGACATGTTAACACCACAAACTGTGTTTTTGACGTTTCTGTCCAGCCTGCTTCACACTAATACCTTAATATAACTGTTTTAGAAGGTTTCTAATCTGTAGATATTTTTCCTTTTCTGTGATTTAATGTTCAGTATGAAATCAGCTGTATTGTAAAAGCCATGGAGGTTTGTTGGAGAATGTATGGTAACAAACATGAAGAGCAAGGAACACAGCAGACAAGTTAGGTTATGGTGTGAAGATTTTTAAAGCAATGCTAGGCTATATAACTGTGTGTCACTTTTTGAACATCTCTAAGATCAATGCTCCATCCATCATCTAGACATAAAGAGGATGACACGGTTACCAAGACATGGTCATCAATATAAACTAGTAAGCTGCTAGGAGAGAAATATCGAGTGTGGTGGAAAAAGTACAATGAATAGTTGATGTGAACATGAAGGAAATCCTATTAGAAGCTCAAAATATTTATAAGACTGGAATGGAGGCTCACCATCTGGCATCATAACAAGCCAATATCATCAGAGAAACAATAGATCAGACAAAGAATAATCATACTGTACAGTATGTCAACATGGCCCAGTCAAAGGCCAGGTTATGTCCAATTGGGTTTCAGAGGCTAAACTTGCAGCTATGTTCAATCTGTCACCTAAAAAAATTCAAATTTAACAAATTACTGAATAAAAGACTTAAGATATAAATACTTTCCCCCCTTTTAAGTATGTTT
>NW_015150948.1:361689-373614 GCF_000732505.1 Cyprinodon variegatus
GAGTGAAACCTTGAAAGCTCGCAAGATCAGGATGGTCTCACGAGGCTATCAAACCATACCTTTTATGAGTCTTTTTTCATCCTCTGATAACGTTCGCTTAAATGTTGCCTACAGTTCTTAAAGAGTGAATCTCCAATCTTCTATCCACTCTCTTCGTTTCAAAAGGCCAGATTCACTCACCTGACAGAATGTTTTAAGGACAAATCTGGCATCCAAATTGTCTAATAACTATCTATCAACTATGCTCTTCTAACACAACATGTTTACAGCCATGTGTCAGATAAATCTTGCAATAAGCCTGATTTGTGTTTTGTTGCTAAACTAATTACATAAATCTACCAAAGTTAGGTGAGAGGCATGTGGTGATGAGGAAGGATATCAGACGCAGATAGCTACAAATACTTTAAACCACAACTTCTGTTTTGCATTCAAAGCCTCTTTACCTGTGGCGAAGCAACGTGGTAAACATCACACCTTCAGCTGCGACTATTTTACCAAAAGAGGCTTAATTAATTTAATCTGATCACATTGTATGCATCACATCCTTCTGATGAATATTTTGTGTCCCTGTAACCCAGTTTTGCCCCTCAATCTATCTTCTTAACCCATCGTAAAACCCAGTTGTGGTGCAGATGCTGTTTTGTTTGCTCCTAAGCACCCGGCTGAACACAGCCATAAAAGCTGTGTTTTCTCAGCTGACTTAATGTACTTCCAACCGCTGTTTACTTTGTTTCTTGCAAGAATGGCAAACAAAGCTATGTAGCTGACAAGATGCAGAGCAGATTCCAACTCCTATGTTTGCAAATGAGCCCCAGCTCCAACAGATCATGAGAAACAAACAGAAGACACTATGACAATTAACCTCACAGCTAGCTGAGGGGATGGGAGCCAAAAAGACATGCATGACAGATGAATGTGTGTCTGTTGCTACTCATTTTCCTGCAGTAAGATGCATTTTCCTCTTTCCTTTTTGTATTATCATTCTCCTTACAGCTTGCATTTACATCCATAATGTTCATTTCATCTCATTTGATCAGTTTAGCATTTATTATAAGTATTTTAAAAAGTGTACTTGGAACCCATCTTTCATGGTAGTCAGAGAGGGTGGAAAGACAATAGCCAAAATGTATGGATTTCTCACTCTGTTAGTACATCTTATGCCAAAACAATGTCAGATTTCAACAGAAATTATAAATAATGTTTTTTTTTTTATAACCGGTAACTATAAAAAGGAAGAACAAACCTGAAAGGAAATGTTAGATGTTCAAAAAGAGGATGAAATTGAAGGAATATATGAAATAAATAGATAACAGTTGAACAATTAACCTCAGACATAGTTGAAAAATGTCTGTCCATAAACATGCTATGTGCATGCGGAAAGGCCCTTTACAGTGTCCTTCATGGGAAGGTTTTAACTAAAAATAGTAATAAGGCCCCTTTTGTGGCAAAAAGAAAGTTAAAAACAGGTGCCTTTGACATCAGCATAGTGTAAAGAAAAAAACATACAAGTAATATTCATGCATTGATCAATAGGTCAAAGAAATGAAACACACATCACACCGAGACACATTTAAATATGCAGTTACCTGCAGTGAAAAATGGTGGTGGCTGAATCATGCTCTGGGAAAGGTTTTCTCAAACAGGTAAAAGGAAGCTGGTCAATGGTAATACTGCTGACAGTTGGATGACCTTATAGCAGAGGTCTGTAACCTTTATGATCCTAAGAGCCATTATTGCACTCTTTCAATAAAAAAAAGAGAGAAAGGAGGAAGGATACATTTTCTTCCATGGGATGCTGATGTTTGTGTAAGAGAACATTGTTCTCTGCCTATCTGACAAGAAAAATAGTAAAAAAAAAAAAAAAAAAGGAAAATAGTACTGGTACCTTAAGCATGATTCTCTTGCAGAAATTCAGAGCAGCTTTCTAGTGGAAAAAAAAGGTGTAACTTATGCCCAAAGTCAGAGGTAAATGGAATTAAATAGAAATAAATAACCTCACATGTTCTACCCTTTACTTCAACTTCTACTTGATTACTCTCACCAAAACAGCTTCTGCTTTTCAGCTTTCTGTTTTTTCTTTCCAAGTAGACAGTTATAAAGCTGCAGCTTCTGGCCTACTACATCAGAGCACAAAGGTCTTTCTTAAACTTCTAGGAGACATTCCCGTTGGAGAGAGGCCTCAATCCTATCCTGGTATAGGCCAGGAAGGGCGCACACAGACAAGAGTTGATCCTTTTTTATTCTCATTACCATTTCCATACAGGGTTAAGCCACTTGGCTTTTGGATGGTATGCGCTATATTATCCAACCCCTCACTCTCACTCTCATGGTCCAAGTAAAACGTTCAGTAAGACAATCAGGTCATAAACTGGCTCTTTTTAATGTCTCTTCACTCACACTGTGGGGACCTAAAGATGCCAGAGTGGTGAGAGTGCACTGAGAGGAGAGTCCTTCAGACACCTCATAGTAGCAGCTTGTTTAAAAGACACCCAAAAGACTATAAAATCTACTGACTTAAAGTAAGAAAGAAAGATAGTAGGCAAACTTCTGTAGCCAAACTCTACAGCAATCCCTCACAATAAAAATACATGCACTGAGAGTGGAGAGGAATATATCCATTTTAACAGGAAGAAAGCTCCAGCAAAACCAGGGTCAGTGTGAGCGGCCACCTGCCAAGGCTGACGGGAATCAAGCAAAAGCAGACATGCAGGAGGAACATAAAAGCACTGATCTATAAATATCTTAGAATGTTAGTAAATGTAACCGTTAACTTGCCTTATCGATGGATCTGTCTGGGAATGAAACAGTTAAGCAGATGAGATCTAAGCCAGTTTTTTATGTGAAAAGGAAGGAAAGAGAAAACAATCTAAGCTTAGCCCAAATCTACAGTATGTTCAGGTGAGAAACAGGACTAAAAACTAAAAAGAAAAGGCCCAACCTTATCATCTACAAATGAAGGTGTGGATGGCATCAGCCCAGCTGATATTTCTCTTCAGGATAATGTCACAGTCAAACAGAACTAGACCAAATTAAGCTACTACGACGAGAAAAAGTAGAGGAAACATAATGTTAGGGGTTAAAGTAACAAATATTGTAGAATTAGCAACTTCGGAAAAAATTAATCAGAAGGATGAAAAATGGTTGTCCTCCGGCAACCTAGCATGTAGCAGCATAAATATAGAGATAGCTCAGTATAACCTGAGCCACACAAGATCTATCAAAAAGGAAAGTTTAAGCCTTGCCTTAAATGTAGACAGGGTGCTACAACAAAACTGGTACATGGTCCCACAGGAGAGGAGCCTGATAACTAAAGGATCTGCCTCCCATTCCTCTGAAGGAAAGTTTAGGAACCACTAGTAAACCTGCAGATTGAGAGTGAAGTGCTCTGTTAGCAACATAAGGAATGATTAGATCTCTGACATAAGGTCAGAGATCCCATTTACTTTTGCCTTTATCTTTTCACTATTCATTAGAGTAGGGGACAGCTGGAGATAGGCACCAGCACCCCTTGAGACCCCAATTGGGACAAGCTTGTCAGATAATGGATAGATGGATGAAGTTAGAGTAGGGTGGAGGGTTAATTTTATTTTATTCTAAAATTCACCAGGATTTTTTGTTATTTTTTTTCTATCTGACGCTTGACCTTTCCTAGTTGGCTTGTAAATTCAGAAATTTCATGTGGAGACCAGTACGGCGTATGGCCAAACTTCCATCCGAAGGTCAGACCTTTTTAATCTGCATGGCCTCAGTAACCACACCCACACTGAACAGTGGCAGACGTGAATATATACAAATGGTTTGGGTTGGTTGCAGCGTCCACACAGAGGCTGCACAGAAGCTCCACCGCATTCAGTGTGAGCCCTTTGTAAACACCAGAGCCAATTAGGCTAAATATTGTTGTTAAAACAACGTAGTAGTAGTAAAGTAGCTTCAATACTTTGCAATGCACTGGTCAAGGATGTCCATTTGCTATCTGATTCCAGGATGAAGAGGTTGCTTTTGGCGGTTGTAAACCTGGAAGTTGCAGGAAATTTGCTGTCAAGGGGATGTAAGCAGACATGCACCAGAAGCACTGATCCATAAATACTTTATATGTAAACAAGATTAACAGTAAACTAGCTCCATATGCTATGGCTAGGAAAGAAACCTTTAAGCAGATATTCTATAGCGGGTTTCATGGGATGAAAGACGGCACCTACAGTTAATCACATTAGAAGTTGAGTCCATGGCTATGTCTAATAGAAAAACAGGAATAAGCACTAAAAAACAGGCCTTTTTTAGTAATCATCTATAATAGAAGGTGTTGATGGCAGCAGAAACTAGGCAGAGTTGAATGAAATGAGTAATTAAGCCAATCATCAGCGCTCTAATAATGACATATACTCCAAAATTGCTGAACAGAAATAGAATGAAGCAGAATGATTAAATGTGATTCACATATCCTCAGGCACCGAAAGCCTGTAGCAGCATAACAATAGCGTTAGCTCAGGATAAGTTGAAGCGCTTTAACTATTAGCTTTATCAAAAGGAGACTTTAAAAGTATACAGGGTGTCTTGGACTAAAACTGGTAGTACTTTCAAAAGTAGCAAAGCCTGATACAAGATCTTCCTCCCATTCTACTTTTAGAAATTCAAAGAACCACTAATGAAACTGCAGACTGAGAGCAAACTGCTCTGCTTGGTACATAAGGAACACTTAGATGTCTGAAATGAGATGTAGCTTGGTTATGTAGGGCTTTATATGTAAGAATTCAATTCTTTTTTGAACAGGAAGCCAGTTAGCGGAAACTAAAGTAGGAAAATATGATCTAACTTTTTAATTTAAAAAACAAATGAGTGTGTCTCTGTGGCCATTTGAAATGTGGCTCTAAGTGTAATTTTTATGTAACATTTATTTGTTTACCCTTAACATTCCGAAACCTTTTCCCATATTTTGTGTAGGACTATATATAAAAAAAGGGGAAGAAATAAGTGGTCAAATTAAAGGCTTTAAAGCTTAGATGCGTTTTTGTTTTTTTTTCTACTTGACCATCTTCCATTCTTATTTCCCCACATTTATATGGGAAAGTGTTGGCTCGCAACAAAAAAAAAGTCTTGGATTAAACAAAGTGCAGAGTGACTTCAGGGTCTGGGATCTTCAAATAAACCCTGCCTGGGTGTCATGGGGACCAGGAAGTGGAATTAACTGCTATATTAGCTGACCTTCATCTTGTTGTTTGTCCCAACCTGGCTGGCTGGGCCCATGGCCGGCGGGTAACCACGGCCTCCGGGTCCAACAATGCCGGCATTTCCATCGGTAAGAAAGAAAAACACTGGCTTTAGGGGTTCACTGAGTAAACAAGAGCAGCACTGCCAAACACTCCTCGCTCCCACATTTCACAATCACTTTCTATATTGCCATTACTCCCTCTTGTCTCCTGCCTGTCTGTGGAACTTTGAGAAGCTACCATGCATTTCTGTTTCGAGTGTGGGACAGGAATGTAGGAAAACAGCACTGACCTATGTGTAAAAGTATTCCTTTTGATAAATTACGTAAATAGACAACAATTAACGACATTTTGTTAAATACTACTCTGGGTAAAAGGTGAAACATCTTTCGTCCTATATACTCATCGGGAGCTGTATAAATTTGACAAGACTTTCATATAGATTATTACATAAAATCTACCTAAAATAAAAACAGTACAAAACAGTAACAAGACATCTCTTGAATATTTTCCCTTTTCATACATACAGTGCCTTGCATTGCATTCATACCCCAACAAATTCTGAATCAAATCAGTTCATTTTTATGGCACTAAATCATAACACATACTGTATCATCTCAAGGCACTTTACGGAGACAACCTAAATATTTTATACAGACATATCAGCTAAATGTTTTTTATCAAAGAAAACTCAAAACATTGTAGAATTTTCTTCACCTCCATCTCCTCACGGTTGAGAAGATGGCAGTCAGTGTGCGTCAGTGTACTGGGTTTTATTGTAATAGACCAATGCAACTTAGTGCATGATTGTTAAGAAAATAAAATTAAAGTTGCTTTCAACAGAAATAAAAAATTCGAAATGATTTTTTTTTAACCTTTTTATTTTAATTTTTTTTTCAAATTTTAAAAATGTGGCCCCCTGAGTGGTTAATTAACAATAATAATGATCTATTTGTATAGTAGTCCTTTTAGTTAGTCATTTACAGGAGAAAAAACAGACTAGAGAAAAGGTTATTTTTTTAAACAAAAGACACTAGAAATTAAAGACAAAAATAATACTTTAATTATGAAAAATATAATAAGAAGTCAGACTAAAGATCACACCTAAAATGGTCGGTGCAAAAAGGAAGCCTGTGCTGGCAGCTCAAGGCTTATAGGCTGTATTAATAATAACTATTTTAGCCTGCCTGGCAAAAAGTTTGAACAGTATAGGTATAAATATAAATATTAAGGGATAATTGGTGCTAAATGCAGAAGGAAAGTGGAAAAATCTAATAAAATTTTTTATTTGGGTTTATGATTTTAAGTTTACTTCAGAAATCACAATAGTTTAGATCAGGGGTCTTCAACGTTTTCCAGGCCAAGGACCCCCAAGCTGATGGCGAGATGGAGCGTGGCCCCCCTAATTATATATATAGTATGAAATTGTGTTATATCAAACTGGCCCTATAGTCACTCTATTACAGATGGAGTAATGTAACTGAAGTAATTTCACCCTGGGAATATTAAAGTATTTCTGATTCCTCCTCGATGGGACAGGTGTTGTGAATGAAACGGTGCCCAGCTTGAAAGAGCTCCTGTGTGTCGATGAATGTTTGCATTGATGACTGAAAGACATCTTCTGCCTCCATTTATCTGTTTACTACAGTGTGTTGAATTAATTTTTATGTGCATTTGAAGACATTTCTACGGAGCCCCTCTGATGACATGGTCAAAAAAAATTTTTAATTGTGGCCACGAAGTAGTATTTTGTGCGCACGAAGTAGTATTTCGCGGCCACGCAATAAGTATAACGTGCGCACGAAATACTTATTAATAATATCAATAAATCCGCCCCTGTTTTCAGGCTTATGTTAACTGTAATGACTTATCTTGGACAGGCAGCTATGTAAACGGGCCTTTAGTCCTTCGTTTAGCTATGCTGCGGTTGTTTACACTACGCCTTTTCCACCTAAAATGGCGTCTTAGCAACAAATGTCACGTGACTGGCGGAGACCGACTGGGTAAGCAAATCGAGCGCGCCTTAGAGCTTAGAGAAGGCGTGCTCGATTTGCTTACCCAGTTGTCCAGGAATAATATTAATATTATTAATAAGTATTTCGTGCGCACGTTAAACTTATTGCGTGGACACGAAGTAGTATTTCGTGCGCACGTTAAACTTATTGCGTGGCCACGAAGTAGTATTTCGTGCGCACGTTATACTTATTGCGTGGCCACGAAATACTACTTCGTGCGCACGAAATACTACTTCGTGGCCACAATTAAACATTTTTTTTGACCATGTCATCAGAGGGGCTCCGTACATTTCAACTAGTGCAGGGGGGGAATATAAAAAAAAAGTCTAATCAACCAAAACTTTTGCGACCCCCATGCATTAACTCCGTGGACCCCTAGGGGTCACGGAGCCCCTGTTCAAGACCTACAGAATATTTTAGAATATTTAAGTATCATCATAAAAGCTTGAAATAATAAAATATTAACCAAAAATGAATACTGTAATGAAAATAATTTTCAGTGATGTTAAACTTCTTATGTTAAAGGTTTGCCATTTATTTTATCCATCATTTCCTTCAGTTCCTTTGTACCAGAACTGAGCACAAAACCAGTTGAAACTAAAACGCACCCAGCCTGCAGGTAAATCAGCTTCCCTGCCTGCTTGGATCAGTGCAGGTCAGGAAACAAACCTGTTGTATCAAAGCTTTTATTCCGTGGCTTTGACTCTTCTGTGTTTCTAAAACTGCAAAAAAACAATAAATCTGTGTGGATAAATAAGAAGAAGACAAGACAGAAGGTTATTTAGATATGTGGGCTCTACACTCTTCATCACAGGTGTTAAACAGCCGTTTGCAACATGCTGGCAATATGACGATGGAATCAAGGCGAAAAAGGAGAAATTTAAGCTCCTGTTCCGATTTGAGGAATAATAGGGATCCTTTGAGCAACCTTGGAAGTGAGCGTGTGTGTGTGTGAACATAAGGCCATGTGTGTATCTCCGTATGTGGTGGGATTCAGTCATGTTGCGACATCAAATTGAAGTAGCCGTCAGAAGCCTTCCATCAGCAGAGGGATCAGACAAGTTTCAGCCTCAGTAATCATCCGCAGGGTCACAGGAGGACGGCTGGGGTCACGCTGGCAGCCAGGAGGGAATCTATTATCTCACATTTAACAACCACACACACATCCACCTTCAGCTTTGTAACCTTGGGTTTAGTGTGGTAACATTATACAGAAGGTTATTACTCAAAGGGAATAAAGGAAGAACAATGAGTGGTCACATAATAGTAGAAAGTGATGTGAGCTTGTTTACAAGCTTACAAACTGGATTCCTAACCAACAATTTTAAAAATGTATAAAAACAGTTATGAAGTAAACTTATTTTGCTTCTTATATTGGCCTTGGTGGTATTGGGGGAGGGTCTGAGAGGGCCACAAACTGCCTCAGAAATTAGGACAGATGGTTGTTCAACTAAAAAAACAATGTACTGATGTGGCTTTAATCAAGATTATTGGAAATAAGGTATTTTTTGCGGTCTGGCTACAATTTTCCTCCATCTTTTCTGTAATTCCAATTACCAACTGGTTCTGGTATCATGTTTATAGGGACAAGGTTCCTGGGCATTTCCGGTTTACCTCTGCCACCTAGCTAATTCTGTTACTTATTTCTATTATAATAGGGTCAGTATCTATTTGCTTTGAATAACAATGGCTGAAAATGGGTACATTCTCATTTATTTCTCATAAAAAATTCTGATTTAAACAAGGCCATTTTACTTACATGAAGAGAGATGTTTCAACAACTCAGTGTCTGAATGGTTCCTGCCATAACTCTGGAGAGGTGGTTATGGAGGATGGAGAATTTGAAACCGCAGACTCCACCTGTACAGTTGGACCTGCCCTAATCATGCAGCTATGCAGCTGCAGTTCTGTTACCAGAGCCTACTGTTTTACTTCGAGACGCCTTTTAAACTGAAAATAAATAAATCTCTGTTCATTCCCTATCATTCTTGTAGACATTCTTGTAGAAGGCTGCATACATGCCAGGCGTGTGAAGATCCACTTAGACCACAAGTGCTTTTCTAAATGAATCTAAAGAAGCAAATCACCTTTAAACTAAGTGGTGACGGCGGGGCTGACCTGGTATTTTCACTGAGCTCTTCATGTGATAGGGAACAGCTCGTGCAGGTGGACACGTCATGACTGCTTGATGTCTTCAACCACAACTCAGGCTGCAAACTGTTACTCCAACTTCCCTTCCACTTCCAACTGTTCGCATGGAGACTTACATAAAAAAAAAACATGCAAAACATCACCAAACTCTAGAAAACTATTTGCTAAGACTTTAAAAACAGAGACTAGTTTTCAAAAATTGTTTTGCAACAAAACTAGTTCCTGTTCATGCATATTCTACTTTTTCCATCGCCCCTTCTCTTCTCTCATCTTTGCTGAATGCAATGACATCCTTGTGTATCCATAGTGATGTTTTTTGTATTTAAGCTCCAGGCCAAAACACAAACAACTTTCCCAGTCAAAGAATGATTGAGGATCAAACCAAAAACAGACCCTGATGTACAACGAGTCACAGTATCGTAAGTGCCACTTTGTTTGCACTAACAGAGTAAAGTTATTTATTCTCGTTCAAAAACGCCATCATATCTACCGATGGATTGGGCGGGACTCTTAACATCTGGCCACCAACAGCAGTGCACCTTCAAATTCTTCAAAATGTTAAGCCCCTTTGTGACCCTTTTGTAATGGTTAAGCTGCAACTGCTTCTATCAGGTTCGTCCACACATTACTATGATAATAAACCTTGAAAATCTACTTTTCCAAACTTTAAAAATGTCCACAATAGTTTGGAAACTCACTCCTTATAACCAACGTTATAAGCTGCAAAAACTATCTAGAAATAAGTCAATATTTTCTAAATTAAGGGTATTTACCCTTGAATTGAGTAGGTAAATAAGATGATTTGCCAATGAAATTAGTATTTTTACTCTTAAAATAAGATAATACGCACTTCAAATAAGACAATGCAATTGTTTTTTATTATTTCAAATGTAAATTGTCTTGTTCCATTGGCAAAGTGTCTCATTCAACTCCTCAATTCAAGAAAAAATGCACATATTTTAAGAAAAAATTACTTATTAACATTTCAGTTTTTTTGCGGTATACTGTATCCCTCAATATTCTGCTGATAATTATATTTGTGGTATGGTCTTAGTCTGGCATGAAAGTGGGCCAGTTTCCACTAACATCATTACTAAATGATGTACTGCCTTGATAAAATATCAGTTCCCTTATGAAGTAGTTAATCTGTATGAGAAGCTCAAATCCCCCTAAAAAGTTAGAGGTATTATGAGTTACAAGAGCTCCAGGCAGCCACAGCTAATGAGAGACTGATATGTGCAACCACAAAGTAAGAAACCATGGCTGCAAACCAGCAGCTCATAAATTTGTTGGACTAGAAAACACAAACACTTCTCCGTGAAACTAATTTAAAAGCTGAGCCTCGATCATGTTTCTGGGAGAGACATTGATAGAATGAGGACTTCTAATGACACGAACCCATTTCCAGAGTGTGCCGGTGCATCTAAATGCTCGGACATCACTCAGGACGTGTCCAGATGACTGTCTTAGAAAATACATCAATTAAATGGATTCTCTCCAAATAAAATTAGGTTTAAGTTGAATTACTTTTAAGTCTGATAAAAAATTAAAAAAAATTATCATATAAAAAATGGGGGGATTTTTGTTAAAAAAAATCGCAGTCTATGCTTTGTTATTTATAGAATGTTTGGTTTTTGGGTTTTTTTAAGTACAGGGCCCATTTATTTCCCATTGTAAAATAAATGTAATTCAAGAGTTTTCTAAATTCATACTAAACATTTTAAACAGTGTTTGATAACTTGTAATTAGTAATTCCTGCCTGTTTGTTTTAAAAGGAGAACAGATATAATGTGACACCGAGGCTGCATTTAGACCCATGTTTATATTAAAACCACACAGAAGCACTTAAATAAGTCTTGATTTGGAAAAAAAAAAGATGAATTTGCGGAGAGGTCACGCATATCTACTGTTAAGTAATGTAGTGGATCAGTTATGAGAGTTGTTAACTGGAAGAAGGGTACAGTTATCATCAAGCAAAACTAGGCCCCGAGTTCCTGAGGGCCCCATAAAACTCCTGATACAGGTATGATTAATAAAGTTATTACTTATTTGTACACAGTAATGTTTTTGATTAAATTGTTTGGCTAGAATGCGATCAGAATGTTTGTTGCATTATATATGGCTCTAGACGCCACCTTCAGTCTCCACTACATGGCATCAGTCCATCTTACATGCAGAAGCATCCAGGAAGGCAGAAGCAAAATATATGATAGCAAAGATCAGTAGAAAAGAGGAGAAATGCAAAAGAGAAGAATCAAAAAGAAAAGAAAAAGAAAAAACTACCCCATCAGTGCAAAAAGAGTAGGAAGAGGGAGGAAAGGAGAAGGCTGCTCTCAAATTTACCAAAAGTTGCTTTCTTCTCCACTGTAGCAGCAAAAGCAAGGGCAGCTTACAAAGTGATGCAACCACACCAACTTCAGTTTTTGAGGGTTAAGTCGGTGAATGTTGATCACCACAAATGCAAGATTTGCTGAGTACAAGACTTGCAAAATAAGGTTTTAAGGGACAAAACCGATGCCCTGCGATGGACTGGTGACTTGTCCAGGGTGTAC
>NW_015150948.1:373784-376380 GCF_000732505.1 Cyprinodon variegatus
GGATGGATGGATGGATGGATGGATGGATGGATGGATGGATGGATGGATGGATGGATGGATGGATGGATGGATGGATGGATGGAATGGGACAAAATAGAGAAAATACAAAGATCAAAAGAAAAAAGGAACTAAAGAAAATATGGAAAGGAAGACAAGAAAAGGGACACCAAGAGAGAAAAAGAGGAGGAATATTAATAAATGTGACAGAAGAAGAAAAAGAAAACCAGGACAAAATGGACAGAAAAACGAATTCAACAAGAAAAAGGAATGAGTTATCCTGAGCTATCTATATACAGTAGTTATGCTGCTATAGGTTTAGACTGCATGTGGACATAGGGACCCCCATTTCATCATTCTGCTTCATTCTATCTCTATTCTCCCACTCTGCAGAATCTGTTAGTTCAATCTCTAACGTTATGCTCTCTCTGCTTTTTCTCATAGTAGCTTTGCCTGGTCTGTAATGCCATCCTGGAGAGAAATATCAGCTGCGCTGCTGCCATCAACACCTGTGTTTATAGATGTTGGATTATCTTTACATTTGAAAGTGTTAGATTAAGACATTCCAATAAAAAAAATATCTACCAGGCTCTTCTTTAATGACGGTAAGTCTCAGAATAACCCTCATAACAAAACGGTCCTCAAGCTGTCCCTCTCTGGGGTTTACTGAGGATGTGTGAGATTCATCTCTGCTTTGATTGCGACAGAGGCAGAGGATGTTGTTCTGGAGAAAGGAAGAGGGTGGTGCTGCCTCATACGCGCTCTTTGGACTGTGGCTGTCTTCCGGTATTGAAGTGGATGAGGCAGCTCAAGGACTGGTGACAGACACGTTCCCGTTTCTCATAGCATCACTGCTTCAAACTGAATCTCTTGTGTCAGAGTGTGATTCAAAGCTTCCACTGAATAGTTTATTGGCACAACATCTTACTGTAGCCAAACTTGATACCCAGCTATTCCCATGTCTGTATGTTAGTATGAACTTCAGAAATCCTTTTCCTTGTTGCAGATTTATTGCAGAGGCGAATGACTGAGAGCCACATAAGCTGTGTGATCAGAGACTAGTGGAGGGAGGGTGGGGTTAGGTTTACCCTGCGACAGATGAAGCACATTTAAAGATGGTATTCATTAACCTTTTTTTTGAATTAAACATCCGATCAGAGGTCAAGAATACATCAGGTATTATGGTAAACTACTGCAGTCTGTACGTGACTTTTACTGGGGAAGGCAGATCATATGGAATAGATAGACGTGAGCCCTGAATCCTTTTTATTGCCCTGCCCCACCTTGCGTGAGGCATCAGTGAAAGGAAGAGTGGAAACAGCCTTGATGTAGACTCAACAAACTAAAGATGTCTGAGTGTGTGTGTGTCAGCATGAGAAAGAGATGTGTATCTGATCACAGTGATTTCTATGGTCCAGCATGCGTGTGAAGCTTGACCGGGCTCCCCTCTTTTCTCTCCAGGGGAGGTGCTGTGAAAAGCTCAATGGACGTCTCTCTTCCCAGCATCTGGCTCTTAGAAGTGTCTGCGAACACATGGACTCATTAGTTCCACCTCCGGGTGGACTCCTGCCCGATCCACGCTGATGTGATCTCACAGGGGCCTGGGCCAGGCCTCCTGAGGGACCCATAACCACCCAGGCACCAGAACAAATAGCTCAGAGCTTACGCACACTTCTTTATGGCAGGTGATTCTTTGCCCTCTTTCCAAAGCACGCAATATCTTCAAAGTCCTACACTTGGAGCGCTGTTCTCACCCTTGGCTTTCTCATCTTCAAACTACTTTGGAGATGAAATCTTGGCCATTACACAAGTTAGGCAACAGCAGGTAGGGGCACTAGGAGTGACATGCAGTAAACAAAAGGAAAAATTACTTATCTTATTTATCCAAGTGTGTCTATATCTAAAGGAAAGTGCACATTTATATTCATTTCTAAATATATTTGACCATATTTGGACCAGAAGAAGTGAAACCTCAATAACTTGTTTAATACTTTGTAAAACCGCCTTTTGTTACTATTACAGCTGCAAGTCTTTAGGGTGTGTCTCCAACTTTACACAGTGGTACAAATTCTTGCCAATTTCTTTTTTTTGTAAAATAGCTTTAGCAAATGGTGTTGACTGGATTATTCTAGCACATAATCACACTTTGATCTTTACTATTTCATTAAAGCTCTGGCTGTATGTGTCTATTGTAGTCCTGATGAGAGATTTTCCCTTACCAATCTCAAGTCTTAAAAGAGCCATCACCCAGAAATCACATGTGTTGGGCTTCGTTTAAACCTGCCAGAATGTCTGAAGTGTAAAAGTGGCTTGTTTTTTAGTGAACGCACTTTTGTTGAAAGAAGAAAAGCCTGCAAGAGAGCGGTCTTGAAAAAGAGCAGTCTCCTCCTTCATCAGTCTTGTAAGGTTGCTAATAGTAGGCCACCTTGCAATCTCCACTAACCTGGTGTCAGTTGGTAAGTGTTGCTGCTTGTCTGACTTTTATTGTGTAAAAGACAAAGATTTTAATAGGGGATGGATGGATGGATGGATGGATGGATGGATGGATGGATGGATGGATGGATGGATGGATGGATGGATGGATGGATGGATGGATGGA
>NW_015150948.1:377654-379761 GCF_000732505.1 Cyprinodon variegatus
GGATAGAATTTCTATAACTTAACCCTATTTTGGACTTTGTCCATTATTTCATCCCTGACTACCATGTATTGTGTTTTGATGCTTATGATGCTTTCTGTTACATCTTTTTTTACCCTTCTTTGTTTTGGTTTATTAAATGTTATAAATTTAATTAGTAGAACTCTGTAATTGGGGATCCACAACATCCACATACAATACAAGGAATTAAGTAAACACAGAGGGCGAAAGTGATTGTTGATTCAAATGTCATATACTGTATGAGTATTTTTTCTCCATTTGACTAATAGGTGGTAAGCATGCCTGAACATGTCACCACATCATCTGCAGGCCTAGAACATGACTGCATGTTTTCAAGGAAACCTTGAATCAAAAAGAGGTCATGAGTGATCCAAACTCTGATTTTAGCTCTGATGGTCCTGTGATATGAGCTCATTCCATTTTAAAAGTGTTTTATCTCCCTCTCCTGTCCACATTGCTCTTATAAACGTGCTATTTTGTGGTCAAAGTCTCAGCAACTAATGCTAAAGCTAAGATGATTGATGGTATTTATTCTACTGTGAGGAGAACTTAAGGAAGAGGGTAGCCATGTTTTCATTGAAAGGTTGTGGGTTTTATTTCCAGCTTCCCTGCACATGTTGATGTGCCAATGTGCAAGGCAGTGAATCCCAAGTTACCTACTGTCTATAATATTAGGCACTTTATTCACTGTATTAATAACTGTTAATTATACTTTTCAAAGCTTATTTGTAGCCAAATAAACCTTTTGTTGTCCAACCATGTGCTTGTAACATTAAATTGTTTAAAAAGTAGGAGAAGAGGAGACGTTTTGTATGGAATTAAGATCCATTTCTGTCACACTGCTGAATGTGTCCTCAGCTGTCAATGGGTGAGAGGCGGGGTACAACCTGGACAGGTCGCCAGTCCATCGCAGGGCAACACAGAGGCAAACAGGACAACATTCACACACACTCTAACACCTAAGGAGAATTTAGAGAAGCCAGTTAACCTAAAAGACATGTTTTTGGAGAACACACGCATGCACAGGGAGAACATGCAAAATCCATGCAGAAAGACCCGGGAATCGAACCTGGAACCTTCTTGCTGCAAGGCAGCACTGCCCTGGAATTAAGATGAGGAACAATAATAATCATAAAACATAAGATTTCTCTTATTTTCCAATTTTCACTCAGGCTCATTGTTGCGCTGACCTGCTAATTGGCTATAGCACAGGGCGGGGCTATTAGTGTGCACACCTGAAGTGCTTTGCCTCACATTGGTGAAGGCATAAATGACACTTAGGAAAGCAGCTGCTAATTTCTTGAAAGTTGTGTGAGAGACTCGTGCTGAAAAGCAGCTGCAGAGAATTGAGGGCCCATGTCAAAAAACTGAAGAGGCGCCCGGTGAGAATTCTGAATTTCATAGGATCTTACTGCTACTGCTCTTTAATTATGTGTACTTTGAGTGGAGTCCCCCTTATTTGTTTTATGCTCCTTGAAGAAATGTCTGCAGTGGTGTAAATAATTTTGGAAATGTGTATCCATGTTGTGCTTTATCAGATTGTGCTGTATGGTATTTAAGGTTAAATGTCTGGGCAAGGTGCAATATTGTGGTACATTTTGTAAAACTGTCATGTGTATATGAAGATTAGATTGATTCAAGTATTTTTATTTCATTTATAGTTTTTGTGTCCTTAATAGTATATGTTCACTAACAAGCATAACTGTCTTTCTGTCCTAAGGTTTTTAACTGCGATATCCCTCGTTCAGCTCCAGCCAATCAACTCATGGCAGCACATTGTCCAAAGCCAATCAACTTTCAAGGTCTTCATTTAGCTCAGCCTAGCTTCCCTCTCCTCCAAGCAAGCAAACTTTTACCCACCTTCACCCCATCTCCTCCCTCACTCTCAAAGTATTCTCAGTCCCACTCATTCGCCGGCTTATTCCACCACCAGTGTCCCGGCCCGAGTGAAAGACTACTCTAATCATTTTATAGGTTACTCATCCAAGCGAATATTGAGTCAAGGCATCAAAGTCTTCTGCCAGGGCCTGTCCGCCAAATAACTTATTTTCTGTGTGAGTCTCTCCAGATTCAAATGCTAATTGTTAAA
>NW_015150948.1:381280-383648 GCF_000732505.1 Cyprinodon variegatus
TTTTCAGCATGGGGGTGAGTAGAAAATGAAGGCTAATCATGTTTTGGGTGTACTATTCCTTTAAACTTCACCTTCAAGCTTTTCAAACCACAATAAATAAATATTTTTAAATTTGAAAGCATGTGTCATTTTATTAAATAAATACAATAATACTTCTGAAAAGACTAACAGCTGATATTGCTGATGAATCTGAGAAAACTGTCAGCAATCTGAACATAAATTCCAGGTGGGGAATACTAATATAAAATTGGGTGATTATGATTTAGACAAAATGTTACAACAGAAAATAACATACATTTTTAATATTATATCTTATATAGTCTAGATAATTACCTTTTCTATGATTGAAGATACAGTGTTTGCACTTAGACTTACACTATTGTGTTAAGTTCACAGTGAGAATGTTTTGCACAGCACATCACACCGAGTGCCTGCTGCGCGGGGGAAAGATGGGCTGGTAGGCGACACAGACGAGGAAATGGATGGCAGCGGGAAAGATGCCGGAGGTGTGGAGGTTATCCACCAGCTGAAGTAACACAATGGTTGGCAGCTCTGAGCTCTTTGTGATGAAAATCAGCAGCTCTCAAGCCAATAAAAACACTTGTGCAGAAAACTTTAAAACATCCACACAGGAAAACGATAAATTGTTTTTTTTTTCTAACAGGAAATTAGTATCCTCTTACTCACAAAGACCCATCATAGCATACACTCTTCCAGGCACAATTCGCATTCAATATGTTCTCTTCACCAGATTGTGGACATTTTAAAAACTAGTCTGTTTACTTAGTTGTAAATCACTTGATACATTTATTATGTATCAGTCTGTTTATTGCCCAGATGTCTCCAGTCAAGGTGTACTGTACCAAATGTAAACAGCTGGAAATAGTTGTAATCAGTGGTGGAACGCGATAAAGTTTTTAATCACGTTAATTACAGTGTCTGTAATTAATTAATTGCAATTAATCCCATTTTTTTCTCCTCAACTATTATTATTAATTATATGAGCGCAACAACAGACGTTTATTGGTTTTAGTCTAACTATTTAGGTAATTTAAGGGACCAAATTTTAGTCTGCATGAATACAATTGTATAATTGTATTTTTGTAACCTTTTACCATCCAAGGCTTTAAAATTCCATAATTGTATATAATCTTATGTTTGTCTTCCTGATTATTTTATTTTTAAGCATCTTTAAAAATGTAATCCACATGTAGAAAGCTAGTTTGACCTTTTATATATATATAATTTCTCAATTAATCTAATTTTCTATTTAATTCTGCTAGTTTTAACCTCTTCATCTAGTTGTTAGCACTAGAAAGTCCAGAGTTACGAGAATTTTCTTCAGCCTCCAGTCCCCCCAAAAGTACTTCACAACTCATGAATCCCTTTTCAGATGTAAATCCCCATTAGCGCTGTCATTGGAGAACCATTCCACCCCCTTCAGTTTCGGTTTTAGCTCAAGCCTCTCTGTTGGAGTGTGTTGTACCTGAGGGTAGGGGTCGGAATCATATTTGTAATTTATTATAACTAGGTCTACGTCATCAGTGTCACCAACACCGGGATGATTTTAGACAGCGGTGCCACCAGCGCAGCAATCAAATGATAACTGATCGGTACAAGGAAAATAGCTGCATGAGTTGGAACACTGTAGAGAGGGAAAGCAAGAATATTTATTAAATAATGTTCATCTGCTCTATTTACTAGGGGGCAAATATAACTCAAGCGATCTCTCCTCCGCTGCAACGGATCTCTCCTCCGCTGCAGCTGATACAGCATCGTGAGACTGCAGTAAAGTTGGCAACGTATTCACAGATTCGGCTTTTCCGGTTTAATAACTCGTCTGCGGATTATTTATTCTACAAAACAGACACCTCTCCACAACCACATCAAGGCAGACAGTGAGCTACAACCTTAGTTTCCTCAAAACGCGTCTCTTATCGCACTGGGAGAATTACATTGGAACCTATGCAGAGCTCACTCCTTCGCAAATGCTTGGGGACCGTCTGCAAGTTGCAAAATAATCAGAGAGAAATATTCAAAAGCATCACCAAGGACAGGTGGATTATTATCAAATTAATTTCATTTGTATTTCATCTCATGTCTTTCATATCACATTAATTGGAATAAAAGATAATACTATGAGGAATTTCCCAAAGCCTAAATGACAAAAGACACCTCTATTTTATTATTAGAATAAGTATAAAATGAGCAATGACAACACTACAGATCACTGTACTTCCTCCAAACGTGTAGCACACATATATAACCTCATCTAGTTCATACTACAACTCTTACTTTCAGAATATGTGCTAAACTCTATTTTTTCTTCATTGTTATTATAAGCAGGCCAGGTGCGCAATCTCTGCAA
>NW_015150948.1:383711-387676 GCF_000732505.1 Cyprinodon variegatus
CAACAAGAAAAGGGACAAGAAGAGAGGGATAAAACCGAACAATGGATGTCTATTCTAATAACATTTCTCTATCTGTATAATGGGTCTGTTTTGTGTGTTGTCTTCTCAGTTCAGATGGCCCCCTGCCTGTCTTTGCCTAGGGCCCCACATTTCCTAAATCCGCCCCCGAGAACAAGTATAAAATCAGCAGTGACTGCACCATAGATCATTGTAGTGCCTCCAAACTTGTAGGCACTACAATCCTTCTCTATCAACCCAAGTTGCTTTTTATCACCTCAGCCTGCACTGCCTCTGATCAATTCTCAGCTTTTGATTTCTGCCGATCTTCCATTGAATGTATCCACATTTTTTCTGCACATTTTGCTGCATCTGCTTAGAGACACCCAGACTCTCTTCCTCCTCAATGATTTTTATAAGGGACATGATGTGGCTTTTGTTTTTTATTAAAAAAAACAACTAGAAAGCGAGACCAGTGGAATTTGAAAATGTTTCTGTTTCTGTCCACCTATAGAAGGTTTTGTTTTTCATTGCTATTCACCTCTTCATGATTTTGCAAGATAAAGATAGATGTGAAAAAAAATTGTCACAAAACATTCTCCATTTTTCCATTCTAATGTTAAACCACAGCTTTCACTCATAATTTTACAGTAAATATGTTTCCCACAGAAATGTAGGAACATCACAACTGTGAGCTCAAGCAGTTTTATCCACCGCTAAGCTTAACAGCTCCCAGCTACTCAACACTTTTAAAAAATGTAAACAGGAGTCCAGAGGAGATAGAGATGCATCCCCAGATAATAAATTCTTCAACAGACAGGCAGGTTCGTCCAAAACATTCAGATACTGTAGGGGTTGTGATTTATGGATGTAATGTGACAATTTCGGTTGCAGTGGAACAAATCAACATCATCGAAATATTGAAGACATTTCATGGGAATTTCCTAGAACGGGCCAAAGTAATTTCCTCATGACTGCTTTTTCATGCATGCTGTTTAGATAGAAAATAGCTCCCTCCCTGCAGGGGAGCTGGCTCCATCAGTTTCCACCAACTTCCCACTGCATGAATCAGCACCTGCAGGACTGAAGATGGAGCCAGGAGCTCACGCTAATGTAGATCTACGCTCTGACCTTTTCCGGCTGAAGGCCTTACTGCACATCAAGTTTTCACTCTGGTCACAGAATCGTCCATTTCCTCTCTGGGCCTCTGGTTTAATGTTGTGCAAAGTTTTTCAAAAATATTTCCACAGGTGTCAGCCACAAGGAGGTTTTTCCTTTGGTGGAAAGATGTTCAAATATTTTCCACAAAAGCTCATTTAAAGCTTTAAATAAAAGTATACGAACATGTTGGACCCAAGTGGGATTTTACATAATAAACAGTACAGAGCAACAAAAAGCCCCCTTTAATCTCGATTACTACTGCGATTCATTTAAAAACATAATATTGTCTTTAAAAGGCACTTCATCAGTACAGTAATCATATGAATAGATCACAACAACATAAGGAAAAGAAATCTCTAAATAACTCTCTCTGAAGTAGAAAACGTTCCCTTTATGTCACCCTCAACTCTCCATTACTAGTTTAAAGCACAGTGGTGGTAGCATCATGCTGTTGGGATGCTTTTCTTCAGTAGAGACAGGGAAATGGTTGGAGCAAACGGAGAACAGTACAAAAAAAAAAAAGACCTGTTAGAGGCTCCAAATGACTTGTAGGTAAGACAGAGCTTCACCTGACAGCAGATTGACTGTAAACACACCGCCAGTTCAAATAGAGAGGTTTAGATCAGCTGTTGCCTAAACCTTTACCAAAGAACCAAATCAGCAGATTTGGTTCTTTGGTAAAAGAACAGACACTAGTGCAAAACAGTATCTTCTTAGTCTATATTTTCTTTATTTTTCATTCTATAATTATTTTACATGTGTGGCCAATTCTCCATCAGTTCAGGGCTGTCAGATGAAAACACGCCACTTGTCTAAATCTTGTTTTTTACAGAAATGTTAATCAGTTAAGACTTTCCTGAATGCAAAATGAAGAATTAAAATCAAACTCTCAGTAGGGTTTGTTATTTGTGAATGATATTTTGTGGTGTTAAGATCTTAGGCATTGATACCCTATGAGTAGATAAAACATATCGTTTAACTTTTTATTATCCTTCAAAATGTAAGAATCTTAACTTGATTTGGTTCTTTATGGCTTGCCAAAATGTGTTATTTTGTGGTTTGGAGTTTTCCTTATTAGTTCTGATTGTTTGGTTTCCTACCAGGGGCTCTTGATTTTATTTTTCTTGGTGGTTTTAGTTAGTTTTCTCTTTACTTTTCTAGTCATTATTTTTATGGTTTATGGTAGTTTTTCTTAGTTTGTTCAGTCTGTTTTCCCGTTTATTCTTGTAATCATTTCTCCATCAATCAGTAATGAGATCCTTAGTACATTCTCTTCTTAAGTTTCTTTATTTACGTACCTTTTTTAACCAGGTTTCTCAGTTTTTCTGTTGGTATTGATAAATTCTTCTGCTTCGCTTTATGTTTCCTTGGCTGTTTCCCTGTCTCAGTTATTTAATTAAGTTAAAAAACCTAATTAGTAATTTATTTTGCAGGTATCGAACAATAGATGATGGCACCAAAATGCAATCGTCAAAAATTACTGCACAAAAACCAAACTGAGAAAAACATTTCAGGCTCAAAAGATGGAAGATTCTGTCTAAATCTGTATTGAGGCTTGATTTTAGATTTGATTGTTTTTGTTTTGATTTCCTTTTTTTTTTCCCTTTCCTTTAGATTTGATTGTTTTTGTTTTGATTTCCTTTTTTTTTCCCTTTCCAGTATTTTCATAGTTTTCTATTTTTTTATTTCTTGTTTCTAGTACTATGTTAATGCTAGATTGAGTGTCCTAGTTTCCTCTCTCCTCAGTCTCCCTTATGCTCACTCTCTTACTGTACATGTGCAAACAATTAGCCAATCAGCACTAGTCTATTGTTTCAGCATTCACACTGTCTTGTTGGTTCTTCTTGTTAACATCCAGTTATCTTCCCAGTTCTTACTCTCCAATTTCCTACCCTTTCTTCTCCTCTGCTTTTCCTGTGATTTTTGTAGGTTGCATTTATCTTTTTTTTTTTAATCACTCAAATGATGCAGCGTTTGGATCCAACCCCGTTTTTATTTGAGAATTTTTGACTATATCTGCATCAAATGTTCTGCCTCAGTTAATTATGGATCTAACCATTACTATTTCATCTGATATGTATCCCACGCCCTCAGTGAGTGTTATTCTTCTATCCTTGAATGTACAAAACACAGGAGAAATGGGCTATCCTTAGCCTGGATTGCAAAGTTAGACTGCTTAGTAAGTGGACAAACGAGTCAATTTAGCAAATCCAGGGCCATTTCATAATATGTGTACTTTGGTGTTCTCATCTGCTCGTGTGCTCATGTAACACCACCACCCTCAGCCCAAGCACGGTTCCAAGTTACAAGAACACAACAACGAGAATGGACTAAGTCCCCGCATTTGCTCTCGCCCCTCCTTCTTTACCGAGCATGCATTGATACTACCCGATCCATCCTGGAAGCACGATCCGTACCATCAGCTTATTTCCAAATGCGCAACTAGATATTCATCCAGGTCGCCATAAATGATGTAATATATCATACTAAAATAACTTTTTTCTATCCGTAAAGGCATTTTTAAAAACCATGGAACAACTACAATGGACAACTAAGACAAAAGGTTAATCGGTCTTTTTGCCAACTGCATTAACAGAACCTGTTCCTCTTCCATGTCTAGCAGCTCTAGATCCATCTCTGTGACCGTGATATCTTGCAGACGTGCCATTGTTGTTTTGGAAGATAAACACTCCCGCTGGTGCCGCCAAAGTTCTCGCTAGTTCTCAAATAGGCTCCCCCGTGCGCTTTGGCGGGAAACTGCTGTGCGTCCATAGAAATTCCAAAAGGACGGTAGAGAAGCATACCAG
>NW_015150948.1:388312-390911 GCF_000732505.1 Cyprinodon variegatus
TGGCCTGGCTGTTAGTACGTCTTATGCTTCGTTGATCTGATTGGTTTATTTGGCCTATCACCAACATAGGCCAATCAGCCAACCAGTATTTTCACCCCTTCCCAAAATTACTTCAACGGAAGGTTTCCAGATGGATATGCGGAGCAAATCCATCTGGCGGAGTCAGGTTACCAGTCAACGCCTTCACCTACTTCCCATTCATTAAATTTGGTTTACATTTGAGTTTTTGTGTAAAGAAATATGAGGGGAAATGATTCAAATGATTCTACAAAATCATGACTCTTATGGGGGTTAAATTATCAAACTGCTGTCATTCCTTTAATGAATCCCTTAATAGCAGCAGCTGAACTTAAGGTGCTCTCACTAGCTAGGTGTTGTGTTTAAAGGCACTAAGAGACGATTCAGCCCCCTAACCGCCTTTTCCCAGCCACCCCTCCCCCCAAGCAAGCACATTCAGCTGTCATCATACCACCATTCTCGAGGCCAAGACGAGTCGGGGAAACACCAATCATGTCATCGCTGCTCTGGACTGGAGCGAGATAGCAGTTTGTTTTTATGCTGTCCTCTGGGGGCCGTTGGCTTGTGGTGGGCCCCGGCCATCGCCAAGAAAAGTTGTGGAGCTGCTAATTACCTTGGACTTGTGTCTCGGATTTTTCTGTGATGTATCTGTGTTGAGCTGCTGGTGAAAGGGCATCTCCAGCAGCGCCCATTAATGACAGCAGAAATCTCAGTTATAGTGTTCTTAAGCACTAGTCCAATGATTTGTCATTTCTGCAGATTATTATTTCTAATTGGCATTCATGTTAGCCACACACACACACTTTTTGCCAAAAGTATACTGGGAATGTATGAAGTAAAAAAACAGATGCAAAGGTGTCAAAAGTTGTAAATTTTAGTCAGAAATGTGAACAAGTTTTAGATTTCTATTTCTTTCTTGTTTTCATCTCCTACACATGTAACATCAGATGTTTTATCTTTTTGAATAAAGGTTTATACAAAAAAACAAGTAAAGTTTAAACCCTGAAAAAATACCAGTACATATCTTAGATTTACAAGAACATTACCATTAACACATTTACGAATATGAATCACAAACTTCAAAGAAGCACACATTTATGGGAAGAAATCACAAATTTATAGGAAAAAACATACATTTACGATTACAAATTTGTGTTGACAACAAGGAGCAGATACAAATCATACATTTAATTTTTTATATTGGATTACAAATTTAGACACCAATGCATGCATTTTTTTATTAGAGTTACAGTCTTTATCATGATCACTATGTTGCTTTAATGCATGAAAGTATATCCTACTTACCACAGAGAGCCCTTGTTGAGAGTTGGTGGTTCAGGGCTGCTACCCAGATTCAAGCTGCTGTAACATGTTTACTAAAAATCAAATATCCCTTATCTTAGGGCGCCATAAGCTTTAGAGGTAGAGTGGGGACATCAGGATTTTAAAGATGTGTGTATTCACATCTTTAAAATCCTGATGTCCAGGTATTCACAATAATTATAATTAATTTAATAATAATAAATACTCAAATGTTTAAACTTATTATGTTTTAGTCATTATAAAAGGTGTTTGGAATCGTTGTTCTGGTCAAACTAAATCCAACTTCCAATCATCTATGAATTGATTTGATGAAAGGATGATGACATTTTATGTATTGCAATTTATCAATATCCCTATCAGTAATAAAAACAACCCCCCAGCATGAAGCTACTACCACTTTGCCTGAGAGCTGGAACAGTAAAAACGTTTAGACCCTATTTTATCAAATTGAGTGACCAAACATTCAGGAAGATGCAGAGATGAAGTGTTCTCAAAGATTATAGAGAAAAGGGTCCCAGATTTTTTTCTGTAAATCGTTTCCATACATGAAAATATTGTTAAACATAGAATGACATATTTAAAGACAAACCATCACTGACTATGTTCCACATATGTGAGAAATTCAGAGCAGATATTATTTGTAGTTAGTAATTCTATCAAGGCGTTAGTTGTTTCCATGTGACCAAGTTGTTCAGTAGGATGAGTCTCAAATTGTGGTAATAGATTCAACCTTAAACCTCTATTCCAAGTGAAAGTCTGAGGAGAATCGACACAAGTCTGTTTTATTTTTGGTTTGATATAAAAAGATATTAATCAAAATAGCTGTCTTTATTTTTTTGTGGCATTTTTATGCTGAAGTTCTTTCCAGGTGGTGTAGAATCTTGTAGTTCAGGTAGTTCTACGCATCAATACATCTAGTGGTTTCTGAAAATTACAAGGTTATTTAAAATTACTCTGAAAATTATACAGAAATACACTGATGTTATAAAATTTGATTTGTACTTTTGAATAAAGTACTTTTAAGCACATGCACTTTGGAATATTTTAATATTTTCAAAATATTAAAAGTATTATTACTATAATAATTTAACTTAAGTAGATGTTTGACTGAGTAACTTTTACTTGTAGTTGAGTAAGATTTGACTATGATTATCAAAACCTTTACTCAAGTAAACACTTTGGAGTACTTTGTCTACCACTGAAATACAATATTTTTAGGATTAGGAAACAAATATAAAAATTTAATTAAACATAATTT
>NW_015150948.1:392036-393974 GCF_000732505.1 Cyprinodon variegatus
TAAACAGATCTGCAAAAGGAAGGGATATACAGTATAAAGTAGGAGCATGTATTTCTAACTAAATACGCTGTGAAGCCAATCCTGTTCTGGGATAGAAAGTATGGGTTTTGCTCCATAAAAAAACTGTGCTTTCTTAGGGAATGTTTGTATTTATGTGAGTATAAACCCAAAAAAGGAGAAGAGAATCTTACATTGTGGTTTTTGCAAAGTCGTGCAAGCAAGGTGCTTTGAACTGAAGCTAATATCTTTGTAAACAGTAGATCAATTTAAAGTTGCTTAAGTGAGGTTTTCAACACCGCCTGTAATGTTCAGTTCCTTTATTTGCTTTGAAATGTGCAATAAAAAGTGAAAATAAAGCTGCCTGGAGCTTCTCCAACTCCACCAGATAGACACACATATGCTCCCTAAACATCTCCAGGCTGAAAGTGTGGTATAAAGGAAATGCCAGGAAATGTTCTGATGCAGGAATTACACCGAGACATCAGCTGTTGACTGGAGTTGTTCCCAGGTGGTAAAAACCACAAATATCCAACATTTTTTTTTTTTTTTTTTTTTTTTTTTTTTTATGTAAGTGCACCAACTGTAATCCTAAACTTGGGCTGATTCAGAGTATGAGAAAAGCAGACATTATCAGATCCTAGTAAGACTGAAGTTATCAACGTTAAAATATTAACCACGGCACTTTTACATGTTGTTTGTCTTTGGAGATTGCTGCACATGTTGTTAGGACTATTTTATTGATGATGTGTGAGTCTGTTTAACCCTCCTAATACCTGCCTAATGTTTTCTCAAGTAGTTTACCTAATTGGGATAGTTAGGATAAAATTTCATCTTCATTAATGAATGAGAGCAGTGTCCTTGATCTCAGAACAAAGTGTAATATTTTGATAAGGCTGGAGTCATGGATGTCTCCTCATTTACAAAACGTGGATGATGTACTGATGTGATGATGTGGCAAACTGGAGTTGTATAACATGCTTTTTTAAGTCTGTTTATCTGTATTCATGTCTCATGGTTATTAAATAAATATACATTATAAAGTGTTATTTAAAGAGTTTGTCCTGAGTGATCTTTTTTTAGGAAATGAATCCAAGAGAGAGGAAACATCAAGCTTTTCTTAACAATGAAAAATGCTTGATACAACCAACCTTTTAAACACCAATACAAGATGCTTAAAATATCGACTCCAGAGGTGTTATGTCGTTTTTTTTTAATTAAGAGCAGAATCCTGCTTCACTAAGACCACTCTCTACCTGGTGCGGTCTTGACCCTTCTTCAGAAAAGTCCTTCTTTAGTAACTACTACAATTGTAGAAACGAACAGGAACATATTTTCAATCCTGTTTTGAAATGTCCTTAAGATTATCATCACCACATCAAATATTAACTAAAAGTGGAGTTCAGTAAAGGAACACAAACCTTCCATTCTTGCATCTGTAGGGTATGGCATTTGTGCAAGTATTAGCTGCTTATCTACTTTGACTTTACATTAAGCCTAGTTAAGCCAATCAGACACATCTAAGGACTTCGGTCCAATAAAGGCCATCCAGGTCCCAACATTAATCAGCATATACGCACAAACACACAGAAGAAGAAAAAAAATCAAATATCAGTTAATCTACACAAACACATGGCATTAAAAAAGAAAACCAAAGAGAGACCACCCACTGTGACCTTTAGTCTTTAGATCCAAACAGACCAAACCAAGGCGCTGTCATCAGTTTGGTTTGGAAGAATTAGAGCTGTCTGGTTCATTTGGAAAAAGGAAAATATATGCATATAAGGTAGAGAAATCCTATAAAATATAAATCATTAAACAATTAATTTAATAGAATGACTCATTAAGCAATGATTAATGTAGAGTCAAGCATCATTTATAATGCAGTGGACACATATATATATATATATATATATATATATATATATATATATATATATA
>NW_015150948.1:396966-414318 GCF_000732505.1 Cyprinodon variegatus
TCATACATTTACTTAGTTTTTGTTAGAAATATGTCTCTGCTTTTTTGTTTTACTGGGGCCAGAAATGTTAGTTATCCTTTCATTAAAGTCGTTCCAGCACATCTATTTATTTTTTTATTTTTAACCTATGCCACCTGACAGAACCAGTTTAACTACAGTAAGTCAGAGCTTTAGATCACCTTCTCAGCTCTGCCCACAAATGTTCTGTGGGACTGAGATCAGGGCTCCAAACACATTGACCGTCCTCCATTGACCCTCAGCTTTGCAGCTGCTTTGGTTCCGGACTTTATTAGCAATATCTGTGTGTAATGAATCTTACTCGCTGCTTCAGTATTTCCTCATAAATTAATTTCTTCTGTATCTCATTGAGCTACCTCTCCCTGAATAATGACACCATGTGTTGATGCATGGGACATAGAACTGAGCTGGTCATTCTTATCATTGCTGGTAATTGTTTTGAAAAAGCAACATGTGACCTGAAGCCATCTGGAAATTATACCCAAACATGAACAGCTATATAGAAAGCTAGAATGATACTGTATACATGTGCTGTATATTATGTATATTAAGACTTCACTTTCTCCTTTGCGCAGTTCCCACACTCACAGCAATTAATCATTTTACAGTGATCAGTAAATATCAGAATGTGGATTTTGCATTTCGTATGTATGATTCCTCAGCACTCAGAGTTCTGCTCAAAATGGCACGGTGAGCTGCATGCACTCTGAAAACCTCTCCATGCTTCATATAAGGGGGGCCTCAGCTGGAATGTACTGGTGTAGAGGGGCCTTGGAATGGTAAAGTTTGGGAATCCCTGCTCTAAGGTATGTAGTGGACGACAGAGAAGAAGGTTTATATGTGGAATATATTATGCCATCTTTTCTAAAGGAGGTGTGAGGCCTGTTATCTAGATTTACCACCTCATCCACCTGGAAATCCATCTGAGTTTTTTAAATTTCGAGCACATGTGTCAATGTCAAATAATTTTAATGTTGTCAAGTGTTTTTTGTTTTATGAAATAAAAAAAAAAAAATAAACCTTTCAAGACAAGTTACCTGAAAGATACAGAGGAATAACGCTAAATTTGGAATGATCAGAATTCTAAAAAATATGAAAAGGCTTGAAATGGAATAAAAATTTGTGTACCTCATCTGACCTAGTACAACAATTTCACAGGGATTTTGAGTCAGTGGTTCACATGAAGCAGAAGCTATTGAAGAAAAATACATCAGTTTGCCAAAAATAAACACATAAGAAAGACTAACATAAAAAAGATGTCTTATTTATGTCCTCTAGAACCAGGATTTACCATTGGTTTTGTTTCAGTCAGCCACAAAACATGGAATTTATTTTTATATCTCAAGAGTTTGTTGACAGTCCCTAAAATAACCACCGCTTGTGAGAAGAGGGTCTGAGCTCCTAAATCGGACTGACCGTGAGAGAGATGCCACTAACTCCACTGAGCTATCCCATTTAAGTTTAAAACAAACTTCCCCGCGGTCATAGAATTTCCAGACTCTCTGCTGAGCTAGCTACTATGCTACTGTCAACACAATCCAATAATTAAATTTATGACTAGTCAGAACATAAAGCGAGATATCTTAAATTGCATTTACGATTAGTCATACTTCAATTGTTGATATGTGATATATACCTTTCAGATAGTCAGTAATATTTTGCAGCTATCATAAAGTGGAGACCCCATACAAATAAATGTATCTCACGTAGTTTCAACTTGTCAGAATTGAATTAGAGATATCTGAAATTAGTATTTTGTCTAGTTAAAATATAAATATAGATATCTTAATTAACTTATATGTTTAGGCAGCAACAGATTCAAGATATCTTCAATGTAAGCTGATTTTATGTTAAAGTGGCTTGCCATAAACTCACAAGTTTTGACAGCCCTGCTGTCCTACAAGCACTTTAATATGGATCTGCTAACTGGGCAGCATGATTCTCCATGGGACTTTTTTTTTTTTTTTGCTGAATTCAATTACACCAAAAAAAAAAAAAAAAAAAAAAAAAAAAACGTAATAACCACATTCTCAGATAAGGTACTGCAGAACATACATAAGGTGCTGCAGAACTTAGTTGTGACTGCCCAAAACAGATCTTGCAGTTTTTGGATATTTGTGCTTCTGTACTTTTAAAGCATCCAGTGCTGATTGTGAAATATTTAGTTTAATGAATCATATCAGAGAAGTGAGAGGGAAGGGTGTGAAAAATTGAATATCAGAAAAAATATTCTAGTGACATTTCTTAAGATTTTTAAATTACTGATATTAATCATGAAATAATAATACTATTATAGTAATGGTTTAGTAAAAATGCTATAAAAAACAAACAGTGTAGTAAAAGAGTTATATGAATTTATACTGTTCCTGAAGCCTCACATACATTTCAGTGTCCAAAATGTGAATCTTTTAAGGGAAAAAGTTTGAAAGGTGTAATGTCTCCTTTCTTTAAGAGCAGGACCCTCACTCTGACCAGAGTAGGACCCTTCCATACTACACATCTCATTAACAACAAGTTTTTTGTTTACTCCAATAAATCCCAATAATAAAGTTGTATTTTATGACAACTCTTACAAGAAGCACTTTCTTCCCTAAAATGAGGAATGTCGGCTATCATGTGAAGTTATACTTTGGCATCGGTTTGACAAATAAGGAAATCTTTTAGCACACCAGCATCATTGGGCAGTATGTCAAAATGGACTCAGGTTTGGTGGTGCTGGTCCGAGCTTGAAGCTTTCTTTCTGAATGTCACAGTCTTGGTTCTATTATGTTTTCTTTTGAGTATTCAGTTTTACTTAGCTCCATGCTTTCTAGTTTTATTGGTTTAATTCCTATTTTGTTGTGTTTTCTGGTTATATTTTAGTTCTTAGGTTTTGTATTTGTTTTCCTCTGTTGCCCTCCTGTGTTAATCTCCTTTTCCCTAGCTCCTTTCTTTGCTGCTCTCTTCACACCTGCTCCCAATCTGCTTGTTATTTCTCTCTTTGTTCAGTCTACCATAAATACTGTCCTTGTGCAATTCCTCAGTGCTGGTTACTCGTCTAACTTCGTCTTACTTCACCTTACCTTGTCTCACCTCGTCTTACCCTGGCTGCTCGTGATTGTTTTACCCTGTTGTCTCCATGGTTCTGGTTTGTTTAACATTTTTAATTTGGATTTTTGGATTCCTGCCTCTGTTACCTGTGTTTATTCATTAAAAAAACTGCAAGAACTCACCCCTGCCTCTCAGCCTCTGCATTTGGGTCCACTGACCAAAACCATAACCAAATCTTGCTATTGAAACAGGTTTTGGTATGATGACTTCATTATTTTTATTTTTTTTTTCAACTTTTTTCATGTAATTTTTTTACTTTATTCTAATTTCGTTATTTTTCAACTTTATTCTCATAATCTTATAACTCTATTCTCGTAATGTTACAATTTTATTCTTGTAATATTACAACTTTATTCTCATAATATTGCTAAAAGAGCTTAAGTGAGTAATGAGGAAAACATTGGAGTCTTCGAAAGAAATAGACTAAAGAGATGTAATACTGGGCTTCACAACTGAAAGTTTGCCTGTGTGCGGGAGAGAGAAGCTGGGCCATTAGCTAAATGAAGGGATCTTGCAAAATTGACTTCGGAGAAGGTGCGTCCCCCGAGTTGATTGGCTGGAACCTCTAGGGTGATCAGACGTCTTCTTTTTCCCGGACATACCGACCTACTTTTCGTAACCAAAAAAAATTTCCGGGGGGAATATCAAAATCGTCTGGGATTTTGGTTGACTACAGTGCAGCACCGCTGGGAAGTTGGTATAAAGTTGGCTAACGGATATTCAAGCTCCATGGAGTCAGCGGAACCTAGCTCTGGTTGAGCCTCCTCCCACATGTGGTGGAGCAGTTAGGGACCGTCAACAAATCTTTGAACCAAGCACTCTTGATGAACAAAGATCAATAAATTCTTTATTTTATGACTCCCTAAGACGAAACTAATATAAAATCATGCCAATAGATAACATATGTAAGGTACACTTGCTTTTATTCAATTTTAAGCTATTTTCCTTTTCTTCTTGTGAGGGTTTATGGCGGTTGGCAAACTAGTTAAAAGTGCATTACCGCCACCAACTGATAAGGAGTTAAGCAAGGAAACAGGAAAAGACTCACCCCCAGAAAAAATAAATAAAAATAAAATAAAAAATAATATTTTTTTCCTGAACTGTTTAACTTAACCCATCATAATAAATACTTGGTCACATTTGCCTTCATAATTTCTAATTTATCTCGAACTTATCGTCACTCTTCCAGTTTCTGATGGTCCTACTGGTTTTCCCATCATGTTTTCAATTTTTTCCCAGTTTAAATGTCAAACTTCAAGATACTTTTCTGCAGCTTTCACTATTATTTAGATTTTTTCAGTTTTTCTTGTCGTCTGTCCTCTAAAATTCATTACTTCAACCCATGAAAAGAACAAAATCTTTCTTTTTTACAATCAATGAATTTTCTTCAATTTTGGGACGCTGCTCCAGAGGTTTTAAACTTTTCATTTGCTGAACTGATGGTTTGGGTTTTTCGGACTGGGATGGGATCCTTTTTGCAGCTTCAGCATATGTTATTCCGAGCTCAAATTTCACTTTTCTAATTTCTATTCTCACTTCACAGCCACGATATGCAGCATTATGTTCTCCACCACAGTTACAGCATTTGATTTTAGCTTCTTCCCCACATTTTCCGTATTCGTGCTCTCCTGCACACCTTCCACATCGCTTTTTTCCTTTGCATACTGCTGCTATATGTCCGAATTTTTGGTATTTTAAGCATCTCAGAGGCGAAGGATTGTACATTTTTACATTGTAGCTCATGTAGCCAATGAAAACTTTGCTGGGTAATTGCTCTTATTCAAATTTGATTAACATAGATAAACTATCACACTTTTCTCCATTTCTTTTTGTTTTTAACCGTGTTTCACTTCTTTTACTTTTTCACTGCTTATGTTTTCTTGAATCTCTTTTTCAGATACTTTTAGAGGAACTCCTCCAATGACTCCCCTGCTAATCATTTTGTTCTCCACCAAGCTGCACTGAACTCTTTTCCCCTCAGTCTTGTTAATCCGTATTGCTTTGCCTTGCTGAGTGCTGTCTCTGCAGTTGATTAACAGGTCTCCACTATAGAGTATTGTGGCACTTCGGACTTCTCCTACAAGTTTTTTTATCGATTTTGTTAACTGAACCGGATTTCAATCTGCAAAAGAGTCTGCCTGATTAACTAGTTTGAATAAGACTTTTTAAACATTTTCTTTTCCTGTGTAATTTCTAGATTGTTCATCACTTGACTGTTCTGAACTGGACTCCCCTTCAACTGATCTCTGCTATTTCTCATTTTTTGACGCTACCCTCTTCTAATCTTCTTTGTTTTCACTATTTCCCTCTTCCATCCCACAAGAATTGCTTCCTGTTTCCTCGCTACTCATGGCCCAGGACATTTCTCCAAAAGCGACTTAAAAACACGCACCATGCACCAACTCGCTTCCTTCCCAGGTTTAAGCTGTTTTCAATTTTTAAGATATTTTTAAAGACAAAAGTTGGGCCTTTTCTTCAATAGCTTCCAGGTCATGTGACCTATTAATTCAAATTCTTAGTGAATTTTTTTTACTACATTAGCCTGATGAGGCAAACTCATTTTTATTCAATTTTAAGCCTTTGTTGATTTTTTAAAGATTTTTTTATAATATCAAAAGTGATATTTCCTCAATAGCTTCCAGGTCATATGACCCAGCGATTCAAATTCTTTGTCAAATTGTTCTACTACTTTAGCCAGATGGGGCACAGTCATTCTAATTCCATTTTAAGCCTTTGTATATTTTTGTAAATTTTTTTATTACAAAAATAATTGATATTTCTTCAGTAGCTTCCAGGTCACGTGACCCACTGACTCCAAATCTATGTCAAATTGTTCTACTACTTTAGCCAGATGGGGCACACTCATTTTATTCCATTTCAAGCCATTGTATATAGGCGGGGGAAGCATAGCGTCACCAGGTCGGGTTCGGTCGCTCCGTCCCTGGCTGGCCCCGGACTGGGACCAGCCCCGGAGCTGATGGCTCGGTTCAAATGTCCAGTCCGGTCCAGAAACCCAAATCTGGTCACTCTACTGGAGCTGAATGAGGGGCATAACAGGTGGTTCAGGTGAAACTGATAGGATTTAATTTACGCTTAAGCTTCTTAACCCAGTGTTGAGCATAAAGACCAGTATACGTTCTAAATATATATAACACATCATTCACTTCTGCAATGGCTGGATGAGTTGAAAAGGTTTAAGCCATGTTGATAAATAATGACATAACTGGATTTATAAGAAACCTATAGACATCAGCTAAAATATACATAAAACCTGCCGTAGATCAAATCCAAAAAAATTAAAATGACTGAAGCTATGCTTGAGAGTGTTGATGCTGAGAAAGCAGTCGATTCAATTAAGGGGGGTTTTCTCTATAGCAGTATATAAATACGGGTAACACAAAACAGTTTTTCAAGCTGTAAAGGCCCTATAAACAAATCCAACTGCCAGGATCAAGGTTAATTGATTCACATCACAAAGGGCAATGTTGTGGACATTTTAATTATCAAGAAGTAAGACACGTGTTCGATAAAATAAGAGAAGATTGATCTTGTCTTTATAAGTTTATTAGAAAGCAAACATCGTTCCATGGTTAATTTGCCCCTAGCAGAAAGTTATCATTTCCTTTATAGCCCTTGTGGCACAAAGCAGAACATTGATTAGAAACAGGAGGGTAAAACAAAGCAATCAATAGAATACTCCAATGAAGATCAGGACAATGAATCTGACATCATATCTTGAATGCATAGTAAGGTTGGCAGGGTCCTGAAAGAATTACACATCTTTACACAAAAATTCAAGGTCACTAAAACATACAAATTCTTCTACTATGTAAGAATATATAATCATGCACAAAAACATATAGTCTTTTCCCAATTCAGGAACAAGCCAGGACTGAACCTGGTGTCTATGTTTACATTATATTTAAAGGCAAATCCATAAAACAAACTTAAATAATAAAGGTATTAATGTTAAATGATAATTAGCTTTCTTCTTATACAGATGAAATCTTAATTGATTGAGGATATCCTTCTAATCCCCTACCTGGTTTCATTCATCTGTGTTAACAAGATGGTAAAATATCAGTTTATGAAATTAATGTGAATAAGATTCAAACAATTTTCCTGAATTATAATCCACAGCTATAATTATTATTCACTCTCTTACATGAAATGATAAAAAACAGTAAAACAAAGAAAATAAATCATTAGTTGCTAATTAAAGACATATCTTTCCCCAAATTCATGTTTGCTACTTCTACTTCAGGATGCTATTTAACTGAACTAGTATAATTGCCTTTATTCAATATCAATACATTGCCATTTTTATTTGTGAGACTCTTAAATTTAAAACAAAAATAAATATTCCATGATGAATTGATTCAATCTAGAGAAAAAAAAAGCCCATACATGCATATCCCATGTCAGTTCTCATGCTTAACTCTTTAAAGCTGACTTCTTAGATACCATCTTGACTGGAAAAAAAAACCAGAATTATGAAACAACAAACTAAGATTAAGGGTTAATATGAAGTCATATATATACAGATGGTTGTGCTGAAGTAATTTCAATAATCCTGGTCTCAATTACAACAGATGAATTATCTCATGCTCTTCTTCTTTTTTTTCTTCTTTTTTTTTACTGTCACCAAGCAGACTTCCAACTTGGGGCATGCCTTTTTTTCTCTCAGAAATGTTGCACTTTTTTTTTTTTACAAGCTACACATTTCATTTAAGCTTTCAATGGCTTCCTCTTTAGTAAGATGCTTCCATTCCTGAGGAATTTCTCCACAACCCTGGAATTTCAAATTATAATATTTTTCCAGTTTCTCTTGGAAGTTGCAGACAAACCATTTCCAGAATGCCAGCGTAGAGGCATCAGCTGTAATGCTCCATGCAGCGTATCTTTCTCCAGCAGATTGATACTTTTTATAAGGAACTAAACGCTCTGAGGAATCAGGATGAAAGCTTCTGTCACTTGCAACTGATGTGGTGCAGAAATTAATCACCATGTCCACTGCATCTCTTACATGCATTCCGTTTACTCCAGGTGGTCGATGAAAAGGAACGCTGTGTTTCTCAGGACTGTGATCCTTCAGAGTGTTGGTGCAAACAGCAGCACAGAAAGGACACCTTTCCCAGCAGCAGTTACATAGCTGATCAATGAGGATTTGTTCAGGCTTCTGCCTGCATTCATTCACCTTTTCCAGGGGCAGACTTTTCATTTCCTCTGTGATGGTGTTGAAGCCTTTCTCTATCTCTTCTTTCAGAAAGTCAAAATTGTTTATGTCGCTGAAGTTTTGACAATTAATGGTTTCAAGTGTCAAGTTTGGCCCTAATACACTGGAAAACTCCTCTAACCAGTCTTTTATGTCTCCCTCCTTCTTTTCCAGTTTCTCTGTTGCCTCAAACAAAGCATGACTGATGAGCTGGTTAATGTCTTCCACATTTTTCCTGATAATAGTCTCGGCTTCACTTTTCATTGTTGAGAACAAGCATTCCTCCACCTTCTCCTTAATAAAGGCCTCTGCTTGCTTTCTTGGATTTTTGATGTAGGTCATAAAACTGTTGAATTCTTCTTTCTCTGCCAGAGATTTCAACAAATGTTTCTCAAAGTTCAGTCTATTCCCACTAAATGCTGGGAAATTGCACTTCATCTTTCCAGCAAAATCAACCCCAGTCTTGTTGCAAACTGCTTCAATAGCAGAGACTTTTAGTTTTTCACACATCATTTCTCCAAACACAACAACAGATGAGCTTCCTTTGCAAAGCCCTCTAAAGATGTTGTAATATTCCTTCTTTTTGCTTTCCAAATAAGTATTCACATTATTGTTCTCCTTGTATTTCTTATGGGAATCTAAGAGCCAACTCTCTACACTGTCAAACACATAAAGTGAAAGGTCAACTATAAACTCTTTCTTAAATGTATATTTCCTCCCTGATTCAAACTCTGTCACTCTGTCTTTAACAGTTTTGGCAAGTTCCTGTAAGTATGTCTGTCTGTATCCTCTTGTTGAAACAGGTTTGCTTTTGATGACCCCCAAACAATCTTTTTCAACCTTTTCTATAAAGGATCTGATTTTTTTCTGTTCTTCATATGGAAAATCATTTTTTGATTCCCTTTCATTCACACTTTTTTTGGATGTCAAGCTCTTCCATACATTCACGGCCCATGGAAAAAAACGTGCTGCAATGCCTTTCTCCAGTTCTGTCTTACTCTCCTGAGCTTCTTGGTTTACTTCATCTTGATTTTTAGACTTCTTTTGGTTTATATAACCAGAGTAGTCTCCAGTTTCTAACATTTTTTTGTAAATCTGTCTATTTTCTAATTCAGCAATAAATGCCCCCTCAACCCCAAATTCATTGAGGACCTTAAACTCATCTTCCTTAAAGTTTATATCCTCAACTGGTTTTGCATCTGGGTTTAATTCCTCTACCCATTTACTCCAGACAGTGTTAAAATGTTGTTCTAATTCGTTTTCATCTTTTGCTGAAGATTTTAATTGTGTAGCGAGTTCTTTACTCTTCTGGAAGAGCTTGTTTTCAAAATCAGTTTTCTTATTGTCAAGCTGTTTTCGAGCAGTTTTCTGCTGAATAACCTCATCCAGTTTTCTTTTCATGCCTTTCACGAGTTCCTCATAAAACTCTCTGATTTTGTTCTCAAATCGTCCCCGCCACTGAACCAGAATTTCTTTGTCTTTTTCATCATCAAAGTAAGCTTCTAAACTGTCTTTTACTGCTTTGTAAGTTTTGCTAATTTCTTTGTAAAGGTCACTTAGCTCAACTTTGTCCAGCTGCCCCTTTTCAATCTTGGGATAAAGTTGGTTTTCAATGTTCAGCATTTCACTCCTCAGGGTCCAAGTCCAGTTTCCATATTGGACCTCCAGCTTTCTGTAAACTGCAATTTCTTGGGTGTTTTTGAAGCTAAAAACAAAGTTTTCATTCATCAAGGCATTCCACAAGTCCCGAATCTTGGTATTGAAATGTGACAAAAGGATCCCATCAGAAGGTTTAGCCTTAGAGAGGATGATGGTCTTCAGTTCTTGGACACTCTCACTATACCCTGGATTTGGAGGAGCCATTGGTGGACTTCCCTCCCACAGCTGAGCAAAGTATTTCACATCTTTTTGCACATCAAATGCGATGACATCACTGAAGCACTCAACATCACACCCCTCCTCTTTGGCAGCTAGTTGAGCCATCTTGTCCAGTGTTTCCTGCAGGCGTCTTCTTCCATCCATGTTTTTCTCTGTTGCTGCAATATCTGTGACATTCTGGTGAACAAACATACAACTTGGAGAAAGCTTGACTTTCTTCATCCTCATGAAAGCTTGCACAACTATCTGCAGGATATCTTGCATCTCAGCTGGATTCTCACCAAAGATGTTTATTAAGGTCATGTTTCCCAGACCAACAACAAATGTTGCAAGTTCATTGTCATGATGAAGGGTGTTGTTGCCTGCTAACTCAAGAGCACGCAGTCCTTCAGTGTCAACAACTAGAATATAGTCAAACTTGTAGTCTTTCTGGATTTCATCTGACAGTTTAACCAGCTGCATGTAAGCACCTTTGGTGCACCTCCCAGCACTCACTGCAAACTGCAATCCAAACATGGCATTCAGCATTGTTGACTTTCCACTGCTTTGTACGCCTAGAACTGACAGCACAAAGACTTTCCGGTCACCCAGTTTCTTGATGACTTCCTGTATAAGACTGGAGACCCATATTAAAGGCACGTGGCCAGCATCACCATCCATCAGTTCCATTGGGTGTCCTTTTATCATCATATCTGCAGCCAGCTCAGGGTATTTAGTCCATTCAGTGCATTGGCCAAGTGATGATTTTTTGATAGATTTATGGGCTTCATAGATCTGCCCCATTTCTCTGAAGATGTGTTCCAAACCAAAAGTTGCTGATTGGAGCTTTTTTGATAACTTATTAAGCTGAGCTTGTTTGTTATTTAATTCGGCAGATTTGTCATGTTTCCTCTTTAGAGCCAAGACTTCTGACCATGTTTCATCATAGCTTTGGAGAATTGAAGAGAGATCATCTGTAGAGAGAGAATCTAACAGGATCTGAGTCCATTTTAAGAAATATTCCTTGTCTTCTGGTTGAAAAATCTGGAGGCTCACAGTGAATGACTTCATCAGTTCTCTATTGTACATTTTACACTGCCTCTTTCGTAGCTTCATCAGCTGCTGATTTTTCTGATCCTTTTCTTTCTCAATGTCTCCCTTTAGATAATGTAATTCTTTATTGATTTTGCACCAATCATACCAAAGCTGGCCTTGACAGGGAAGAAATTTATCTTTTATTTCAGAAACATTCTCCATTTCAATCTGTTTAACTAGTTTCATGGCAGCCTCTTTCCCATTCTTGCAAACCTCTGCATCTTCATCCACTAGGACTCCTGAGACTCTAGCCATAGTTTCTAGCTGAAAGGTTGTGTGAGGTCCAGCCAAAATGGTTTGTATGGTTTCTTTCAGTTCTTCAGAAACATCCGACTGGCTTCTTTCTTTCAGACCCAGTTTGTATTTTTGATTTTCTATCTCAGCTACATTTGAGTCATTGTCAGCACTGAGAATAATCAGAGGCTTTGGAGACATGTAAAGCTCTGAAATGATTTCACTACTTTCCTGGCCTTCTTTCAAAGTTTCTACCAGAACCACAATGACTGAGGAATTTTCAGTCAATATTTCACGCTGCTTTACATTTTTTAGTGAATCCCCATGAAGATTACAGAAGGCAATGCAGTCAGTAAAGAAATCATTGGGTTTTCCAGCAGGGCAGTACCAGGCAATCTCTGCCACACCATCCATCAAATAACGAGATTTGGTGCTGCCTGGACAGTTTCTATGGAAGAATGTGTGGTGGCGGTCGTTGATCAAGGCATTCATGAGCTGGGACTTGGAAAAGGACATGGAGCCCAGTCGGAAAAAGGAAACCATGGGAGTCTGAGCTTTGTAGATTGGCATGCTCTTCATTGTGACAGTGGATTTATTGTCTATTTTCCAAGTTTTTGTTATCTTTCTGAACGTCCACAGCGGAAACTCAATATTTGTTGTGCCAGGATCAGGGATAAGCAATGGCAAGGCATACTGACACTGAGACAACTTCGTAATCATTTTCTGTTTAAGGAAGCTGTCGGAGCAGCGAAATGCTGCCATTTGAACATCCATTGGATGTATATGACTTTCTTTTGATTGATTTAGATCTGTACTTGTTGTGAAAAGAGCATCCAAGCTTTTATCTGTTATAGCACTTCCAGACCTCGAGACAGACTGTGAGGTTTTAATATTAGAGGTTTTTTGTTTTACGTGTATGTATCTTGCTCTGTAATCTAACATCATTAACCTCTGAAAAAAGGCGAGAGCTAGATCTTTCTCAAAAATCTCATTAGTCTGTATTAAAGTTCCGCCTACTTTGACAAAATCCTCTGATTTCAGCATCTCTTGATGTGGATCCTGGAGCTGAAGTCTTCTGAGTATTGATTCAATTTCTTTTTCACATTTCTTTCTGTTTTCCTCTGAAGGATTGTAGGAAGACTGTAAAAACAATAATATAATAGTTTATTGTTGTTAAAAAAGAAAAACAAAACAAACAAAAAGAATATCAAGGTCCTTTGAATGATAAGACTAAAAATATATAAAGGTTTCAATGTAAAGTGTTAGGATTGCATCAAATTGTTGAACAAACAAAACAAGTTAACGATAAGACGAACACAATTTTTTTTTTGTCAGGACAAAGAACAAACCCACAGAAACTCAATAATCTTTTCAGTATTCAGTGTTTTAAATCTTTCCTCAAATACATCTTTGGTCATCAATAAATCCACAGATCAATGTAATATATTTCAGCCGAATTTGATTAAATCTAAGCATTAGTTGCTTAAATGAAATAAAAACGTTTTACTGTTGTAACCCTTTAGGTTTAGGACCCCCATAGGTGCTCAAAATGTGCATGAATGGGTAAATTACTCAATGTAGTGTAAAGCGCTTGGAGTCCTCTGACTTGAACATGCAAGAAAACAGCAAACGTCTACCATTTACAAAAAAAAATATATATATATTATTGTGAAATTAATTTCAGAATAATGAAAAGGTTATTTAACAGATTTTTTCCCCAATAAAATAAATTGTTGCCTTTTATTTTAATTAGGGTTGTCCTCATACAAAATTTTCCTTTCTGATGCAATACTGATATTGCACCTTTGAGTAGTGGCTGCTACCAATATTGAGCTGACATAATATCGGCATAAATCATACAAACTTTTATAACTTATTTTATAGTCTGCAATGTTACAAAAGGTTTGATCAAGTGATATCACTAAGACATAAAACTATAGGCAACAGTAATATTGTAATACAAACATGGCTGGTAAACATCATTAGAGTCTGATCATCTTATGACTGAACATACCCCTTTAAGGCAAAATACAGCCAGCCAAATTAACAGTGCACACCCCTTTAAGGCAGTTGTAAGCAGACCCCATGACTGCGCTGTGCGCATCCCTTCTAGAAAAATCTTGCCGGCTCAAATGACACTCATACACAGTAGTCTAGTTTCCTCTCTAGATCATAGTACTCATTATGAAAGAACAATCCTTTAAAAAAACTGAATGATAATAGTATACTATATATATAATATTTGTAAAACATAATCTTATATCTTATTAATATAAAACTTTGCGTTTATCATATTAATATTTAATTGAAAAATATATAACTGCACATATCTCCTCCAGTTTCAGTTCAGTTTAAATAGTTTTTATTCTGAATAAATATGTGTAATCTAACTGAAAGGTAATTTTAGAATTTGTTTTGGTCTTTATGGCGTTTTAAGATGTAGGAGAATATAGTAATATTATCTTTGACTCATCTTTTATATTAATAAAATGAGGTCCAAGACACCTCCTATTCATTCTGACAGCAGCTGTCTAAACTGTGGTCTGATCCAAGATGGCCGCCAACTAGGCATGTCAGCCAGCAGCCTATGAGGCATCTGCTTATATAATTTCTATGCCGAGCACTGTTAACTCCACCTTCTTTGACCATATGTTAGAGGCAGCCATTTTGTGGTTTTATGACTCTTTTATGACTCTTTGCCCAGCAAAGCCCCGCCCTCTAGCTTTTATTATGATGAAATATACTTTAGAATAATGAGTTGAGAATCTTAATAGCATTCAGTTATTTCACAACAACATTGATATTTGTTTTACAATTATTTATTTAATATTGCATTTTTGCATTCCTTATAGTAAATGTTTCTTTTCTGTATTTTTAAATATTAAATTGTGAGTTCAGATAATAATCTAAGGAGATTATTGTCAATTGTTGAAATAAATGTTTTTCCTTACCTTAGCCTTTTGTTCAGCCTCCAACCTTTCTCCTGTAGGATGATATAAAAAAAAGAAACATCAGTTTATATGATCTTTTGATGTGCCAAACAGTATATGCAATCCTCAACTACCAAGATCCTTTGTCAGTCATAGAAGTATTTGCATTTCACTAGATTATATGCATAGTGAAGTGTCAGAGGAGTGAATTTTTATCCCTGTCCAATCCCACTCTGATAGAAAAAAATCTTGTCTTGTCCCAAAGTCTTTTCTTTCTCCCTGACCCAGAGTAAAAAAAAAAAAAAACTTCTAATCCCATCCCATTCCTGGTTAAAACAACCACCCCAATGGCTAATTTCACAAAAGCATAATTCAGAAACTCCAGGATAAGAGATAAGTCCAGGCTCCACCTAGTGTGAGGATTGAATCCTGAATTAATTCATTTCACAAAGGCCAAGCCAGGCTCGACAGTGGTGTCTACGTTAAGCCAGATGTCAGTAATAAAGCGAAATGCTCATTGCAAAAAAAGTTAAATAACAATTCACGAGACTTTGTTTCATTTCCCAGCCAGAAAGCTTTTTCAATTCAAAATGTCAGGAATAGCGCTGAGTTCGAGGCTTTATACAGTAGCGCAAGAAAGCCTTGTTTTTGTTTAGAAAACATGCAAAAGAAAACAGATCCCCTCCTTTGGAACTGCGAGTGTTTGGCTTCTTTTGTTAGCCTGCAATGGCCCATACCTGTCTATGTCTCTGAAAGGGTGGTCTTTAAAGGGAATTGTCAGCCTGAATAGGCGAGGTCCTCAAACTTGGAAACAAAGTCCAGTGGATTGTTTTTTTTAAACTTTTTTTTTAATGATTACGACCTGGATGACTGAGAATTTTCACCAACATAAATCTAAATGCTGCTCTGCAGTTTTCCTCAAAATACTGACATCAATCACAGATTCTAGTGTTCAGCAATCAATAGCTGATTTACTTAAAGCTTAAGTAGTCTAAAATAGACTACTTAAGCTATTGACTCCTGATAACTAGTCTATAAGACTATTTTTATAAAATCTGAAATGATCGAAATTCATCACTGGATCTGGCCTATACAATTTTCAAGTAAGATTTCATTGTCATCAAGGTTTACAGCTGCTGTAAATCAAGGTGCATCACTGTGCAAGGACGTCCAATGTTTAGCAATATTGTTTCTTTGAAAACAACTTTGGATCAGACAGCAAATTGTAATATCTGTAAACCGCATATTTGACATCATGAATTAGATTTTCCATTTAGAAAATAATCTAGGAGGACAGTGAAATCGCAGCACAAAAAATTGGCAGAGGTAGTTGCTTTGAAAATATATGTGTCAGGTACGTATCAGTCAAACTAAGGAATAAAAAAAATAAGGGCTCAGGACATCCCTAGTCTGTGATACACATTTCTTAGCCACTTTCTTTATTTGAAAAAAAAAAGTATAATATAAGGAGTTACTTGTTATTATTCTCAGATGTAAATTAATAAACCTAAACATTAACAATGGTTTAAGTCTTCGCCTTCAACATGGACGGCTCGGGATAAAATCTGCGGTTATTCATTTTGTATTAAAACCTTGTTTTTAAAGTGCAGATATGATTTATTTTATCTCAATGTGTACACATTCCAGCGCACAATAAATATTAGAGAATCCTTTATCAAAAAAAAAATAAAAATGAAAAAGGTAGTCCAACTGTCCGAAGTGCAATCAGATTCATGTCACTTGCAATACTGTGCCGCACCTGAATTGGAAGGTTATGAGGATGTGCATATTATCCCTTTAATGCCAAAAAACACAGTTCTGATGGTGCAGCAAATAGTGTCTTCAGGTAAGATTTTCAGCAAATACTACTGCTTAAAGCAACATACTGCTCGCACTAAATCTGAGCCCAACATATATAATTTATTTAACAGAAAAGCCATAGCCTATTGATAAATAATAAAATTCTGATAAATGCGTGGTGGAGAAATGGTTTCCCAGAAGTTGAGTGATTTGCTCGACTGCTGGCCGTGATATGATCCAGGATCTAGCTAAAAGTTTAAGTAACATTTGTGCTATTTAAGTGTGTGGGAATAGCAAGGATAAATAGTTCTATGAATACCTTAATGTCAGGTCATTTTGACCTATCACAAGTTCCAGGAGGAACTCATAAATCCAGGAGGATGCTTGGCTTAATAGGATGTTTATGAAAAGCTTATCGGCTTATAACACACAACCAAACACGTATGATTTCAGTGCCCACCCAGAGAGACACTTGTGCCCACCCTGAACTGGAAAATATTTATTTTATTAAAGTTTTGTTTTTATACTCTGGATGGGACAACTTTGTGTCATCCTATTTTTTGGTCTGTCAAAATTACAGTTGAACCAATCCAAAGAAAAAGCAAAAACGACATTCTATTCAACCACAGATAGTGGGATGTGGCTGAAGTCACTGTCACTAGTCTGACAGAATAAACATTCTGCTTGGAGAGTTAGCTACACTACCAAGATGCAAATAGTGTAACTCAGCCAGACAGAAGAAATTTGAGTAATGATATCACAGTTATAACAACTTACAAATTCAAGTTACATACCAAAGACTTACAAGTTAATAGTATAGTTATACCTCTCTATCTCTTTGTCTCGCTCTCCATCTCTCTCCCTCTCTCCACATCTCTCTCTATATCTATCTAACTCTCTCTGGGCCGGATTTATCAAGATCCAATTTTGCGTGCAGTAATTTGCGCTCGCAAACTGGAATTTTGCGCGAGGGGCTGAACCATGGTTTGCGGGTGATTTAACAAGAGTATTTGCGTAACTGGTGGCAGGTGCAAAACTGTTGGAGACGCCCTATTTAAATGATGGTTTTGCGCGTTTTGTGGTTTGCGGCAACCTTTATTCCCTAAGGTGGTA
>NW_015150948.1:415243-416788 GCF_000732505.1 Cyprinodon variegatus
TACTAAATGGATAAGAGGCGCTATTTAGCACGTTTTAAAGACCAAATCCTTTTAGCACGCTGTTGATAGATCAGTTTGTACATTTTTTAGCGTGCGCACTGAAATAGCTCACGTTTTAATACACGCAAACCTTTGATAGATCCGGCCCTCTTTCTGATTTCCTCCAAACGCACATGAAACAAGGTTACTTGCAGACAGAAAGGGTATCACCTTGCACTGATCCTTATGCTCTGTTCAATAAAGGCAGTTTAATAAATTTAATACCATTATTGGGCATTGTTCCAAAATGTGCTGTTTTTTGTGTAAATGGTCCTTATCTATAGCCATTGAATATAAATTATTTAAATGATTTATTAGTTATGATGATGAATAATATGATAAATAATAATGATTTATTATTAGAAAACTGTAAAATGTAGTAATTACTAAACTTAAATGTGTATATTACATTACATGTATATATTCTAAGTGTTCCTAATTTATTTTGGAAGCTTAGGAATATGTAACGATTTTAAACTGAGTGATTCTGAATACGACCCATGGCTGTTGTTTTTCTTCCTACTTCTGCAAATCCAGATGAAAAGGAGTGATATGGGTCACATATGGGTCGAATGAAAGCAACCTGAACAGTCAGACACAGGCCATATTTGAAAAGATCAAATACATATTAGATGTAGGACTACATAGCCATGTAACTTGGGTCGCATTTGACAAAATTGGGTCTGTGTTTTTCAGATTGTTTCGAAAGGATCAGATAGAAGTTGCATATTGGTAAAAAAAAAAAAAAAATCAGATTTGGTCATTTCAGGCTGAAGTTTAAGCAGAGCATTAGACTCAACTGGCTTTGTTCAAAATATGCATTGACCTAGATAGTCTCATTGTATCTGACATGCAGCATTGCGTCTGAAGAATTAACAGCATTTCCTCACAACCTTGTCCTATCTGAAAATATTTTACTTATGTTTCAAACTTATATAACTTTTACAAGGAACATTGTAGAGACACAAAACTGTATGTGGTTGATCATCATTTAGTCCCAAATAACAATAATTAGTAATTTGATGACATACTCTAAGCCCCGCCCCCTCAGAACAGGAAGTGTCATGTTTTGGCTCTGAAGGTCCCCATTTGGTCCAAATCATTGAAACCACACAAAACTGAGGACTCAAAAACAAGTTGGGGTAACTTAGTTAAGAGGGAGAACACTCTGGGGCACAGGAAGTGGCCATGACGCAGCAGCAAATGGGGTTGTTGATAATTTGAAATACGTTTGGCTCTCATTTCCCCAAATCTCATCCATTTTGCGATTTGCGATTTTGAATCAAAGCAATCACTTTGCTTTTTTACCTTCATGACTTACCTGAGCGAACTCCTCCTAAAGCTTTTGAGTTACAGACTTAATATTCACTGTACAATGACTTGAGGCATTGGGGATTAAAAGTTATCATAGGAATTATTCTCCATCTGAGCAGGTGGGCGTGGCTGTTGTGGGAAAAAATTTATATCTTTCTCTCATTATATATTAATATTCATATTTACTCACTA
>NW_015150948.1:417661-420622 GCF_000732505.1 Cyprinodon variegatus
CCTGAAACTCTCAAACTCAAGCTCAACTGATCCCAAGCTAACTGAACTGTCTCCCACACAGACTCCAGTGAACCAGCCGCCAGGCCTGAACCAGTACCTGTGTTATTTCCATGTGCTTGTGAACAATAAACTTGTTAAACTTTTCTTCAGTCTCCATGGTGTTCTGCATCTTGGGCTTTTTCAGTAACCCATCATGACAGAACACTGCGGCCAAACACAAGGCCCATCAGATCACCTCCGCCGTCGTTTGGAGGAGCAAGATGCTCAAATCCAGGGACAAACTCAAACCCTCTGTGAGTTATATCGCATGGTAAATTCTCATAATCAAATGCTTCAGAGTTATGCTAACTACATGAGCAGTGCTAATGCCACGTCGGCAGCGCAACCATTTCCGGGTCCAGTTCCGCCTTCGAGGTCACCGGCAGTGACGTCATCATCTAAGTTCCACCCAAGTCTACCTGAGAAGTTTTCTGGTAATATGAAGGACTGCAAAGGATTTTTGTTTCAATGTCGTTTAATATTTCAAAACTCTCCAGGCAGTTTTCCCACTGATTATAAGAAGATAACTTTTACTCTGTCCCAATTGACTGGAAGAGCCCTGGAATGGGCTCAGGCAAGGTTTGCCTCCGAAGAAGGCCTCAATTGTCAATATACAGATTTTGTCTCTGAATTTTCTCAAGTATTTAACCAAGAAACTGATCAAACCATTGACTCTCGTGCTCTTTTGAACCTCAGACAGGGAAGTTCTTCAGTAGCGGATTTCTCCATTAACTTCCGGGTCAAAGCTGCAGCTTCCGGATGGAATCAAAGTGCTTTAAAGGGCGCTTATTTCATGGCTTTGAACGAAAGCATCAAGGATGAACTAGCAACCCTCGACGAACCTGCAACTCTCGAAGAATTAATCCGCCTAACAATTAGGCTGGATAACAGGATCCGAGCTAGAAACAGCTCCAAATCTAGAAATCAGAGTTCTTTTGCCTCTGCCCCTGCTTCAAATAATGTGACTGTTTTTTCTGCTCCCACAGAACATTTGTCCAAACCGAGACCAAAGACCCAGTCACTCCCTCTGCCTGTTCAGGCCTCTCATACTGGAGAGACGGAAACCGAACCCATGCAGGTTGGACATACTAGACTGACTCCAGAGGAAAGACAAAGACGTTTTTTGAGCAAACTGTGTATCTACTGTGGTGAGAGTGGTCACTTCATCGCTTCATGCCCAGCTAAATCAAAAGCCGGGGCCCGTCAGAGGTTCTGAGGAGTCTGGCGGGCCATGTTAACTCTGAAAAATCTCCTCGTCTGATGCTCCCTGCCACTTTATTTTTCTCAGATCAAAACCTCTCTTTTTCTGCCTTCATCGATTCAGGCNTTCATCAATACCTTTTTGTTCAACAAAAAAAGTGAAACATGTGTATTTGGTCTGTCTCTTGCTGAGATACACAATCCAAGACTGGTGATTGGCCAATCTCCAAATATATTAAAAACTGGCACAAGTAAGACACTGCAACACAATGTTATTGTTCCATGTTGTTAGTAAAAAGGGAAAATAAATAACAAGACATAAACAAAGTTAAAACAAATGTGGTAGTGTGTGACGTGCCAACTGTAAAGCCTCTAAACAAATGTCCATTCCAAAACAATCACTGTCCCTCAGAGGGTCAATTCTTTCCTGAAGGAGCATGTGCACCTGTGTTCTGACATCCTCTGGTGTATCTGGAACCACTACAGTGTCTTCTCTGTTGAGCGGGGTCGGCCCTTCCCAGTCAACCCCATAAAGATCATCATCAATATGTAAAAGACAATAACAACATTTAATAATGAAATTTAATAGGAGCAACACATGAAATAAACCTGCTCACATGAAGGGTCAGGTATAGAAGTGTTTGCTACTAATTGACCCCTAATCCACAATAGTTGTGGTGATCTGCCTCGTTCTGTGGACAGTGAATGCCTGTCCCAAGCCACAGAAAATAGCTCTAAATGCTGGTTTAGTCTTGGGAGCATTACAAAATGAATGCAAGCCAAATCCACTTCATTATCCGAATTAAAATCTGCAGCATCAGCCAGATATTGCAGCATAGCGGTAGTTCACAGTGACAACACACCGAACGTCTCTCCGCAGCCTCTCAATTCTTTGATTATGGACACTGCGTCCCGTTATAAAACTTCTGCTTTCTATGAAGAGAGAGAACAAGAATGCATAATCTGGATTAATGTTCAGAGACATGATGCAGTGTTACAGCATAAATAAAACTGGCATAATAATAAAGAAAATACCTGCTCCTCTTTCTGGATGTTGCAGCATATAACGAGCAACTTCTACATTTTCTCCTCCTTTGTCGCTTCGTACTCTGATTGGCAAGCCAAACTTCTGCACAGCAGTAATGAAGGCTTTTAGAACTGTGGATGCTTGGTTGTTATTGCTGGCAGTGAGGAACGTTATCTTTCGACTGTATCCGTCAATGCCACCATGAATCACAATTCTCCACCTTTATATTGAAAGATATCTTAGATAAAGACTTAATATAAAACTGTTATGAAAAATATAGTAACATTGTCCATGAAGAGCTTACCGTTTCAATGTGTGATTTCCGTCAATGTGCCAAAGTGGTGATGGTACAGAGTAAACTCTGCTATGTATTACAGCAATACCAAGTCCACGACAGATGGTGCCCACAGGATCCACCAACCTCATGGTTTCCATTACTCTGGATCTCTGCACTCTGCAAAAGACATTGAAATGTTTAGTTAATACACCTTCATTGGAAAATATGCAATCATTCACACATTCATTAAAACACTTCCCTTATTCCCACACTATTTAGATACCCCAAAACCGTTTTTATTCCAGAGTCTGGACACTCCCGAATAAAATTCTGGACAAGTTTTTGCAGATCTTCATCACTAATGTTGCTGTAGCTCATTCTCACAGAGAGATTGCTGTCAGCCATTCTTCTCCGTACA
>NW_015150948.1:423944-425746 GCF_000732505.1 Cyprinodon variegatus
CCCCAAACTGGGAGAGTGGCTACAGCAGATTCCAGGTAAAACATCAGAGGTCTCTGTCCAGAAGAGCGCAGTCCTAGGAACAGCTAAGATACTGCGCATATCCCTCAAACTCCCAGGCCTCTGGTAGAGGACCCCAGCTTGAGGATGACACATACCACCCCACCAGGGGGGAGAAAACAGTTTAGTAGTTTTTTTGTTTTTTTTTTAAACACACACACACACACTCCTGATCAAAATCTTAATACCATTCCAAAAAATGCAAGAATTTGCATTTTGCACTATTTGATCTTAAGAAGGATCTAAGTATAGCTTCACAATGTTAGAAATCAGCACAAGAGACAAAAAATGCATTTACAATTCAACATGATATTTTTAGCTGATCAGGTTTCATCAGGAGTATTATATATATATATATATATATATATATATATATATATATGTATATATATATATATATATATATATATATATATATATATACATACCCTGCAGTAATAATTAGATGGCCAATGGAGGAGATAAAAACCACGGATGTTAAGACTCAGAAGCTATTAACCATGCATGAAGGGTTCCACACCCCAAATCCAGCACCCTGAGACTGTACATGAAGGAGGCCTAGTGAGCGTGAGAGCCACTGTCCTGGACGAGACATCCCAGATCCATAAATACATCAAGGACAAAGCCTCAACAGACGATGAGCTCAGCGAATGTCTCAGGCAAAGGGGAACAGAGGAAAAGGTGCTAGAGGTACAATCATGGGAGGACAAGCCCCTACATGGGATGTACCACCGACAAATAACTGAAGTGGCTGATATCAGGAAATCCTAACAATGGCTGGAGAAAGCTGGACTCAAGGACAGAACAGAGGCCCTCATCCTGGCCGCACAGGAACCGGCCATAAACACCAGAGCAATAGAGGCTCAGATCTACCACACCAGACAAGACCCAAGGTGTAGGTTGTGCAAGGAGGCCTCTGAGACAGTCCAGCACATAACAGCAGGGTGCAAGATGCTGGCAGGGAAAGCGTACATTGAACAACATAACCAAGTGGCAGGCACAGTGTACAGGAACATCTGTGCAGAATATGGACTGGAAGCCCCGAGGTCAAAGTGAGGAACACCCCCAAAGGTGGTGGAGAATAACTGAGCTAAGATCCTGTGGGACTTCCAGATCCTGATAGACTAGATGGTAATGGAGAACCGACCGGACAAAGAACAGAGGAATGGATGTAGCAATACCAAGTGACCACAACATCAGGAAAAAGGAGAAACTGGAGAAATACCAGGGCCTCAGAGAGGAACTGGAGAAGGCCTGGAAGGTGAAGAACACAGTGGTTCCTGTGGCCATCGGGGCCCTCGGGGCAGTCCCCCCCAAGCTGGAGCAGTGGCTAAAACAGATCCAAGCAACAACATCCAACATCTCAGTACTAGGCACATCCAGGATACCGCGCAGAACCCTCAAGCTCCCAGGCCTCTGGTAGAGGACCCCAGCTCAGAGGATGAAAGACATGACAAGGGTGTGCAGATATAATAGTGATAAAATGCATAATATAATAGTGATAAAATGCATAATATAATAGTGATAAAAATTTAAAAGACATAATATATATTAATGTAGGATAGGGTATCTACCCTAACCCCATCCCTAATTTTATTATTATTATTATTATTACTATTATTATTATTATTATTTATATTATTATTATTATTATTATTATTATTATTATTATTATTATAAAAAGAAGAATAACATGTGTTTCATTTTATCCATATTCCAAATACATCTAAAAGGTTTTTTTTTGG
>NW_015150948.1:428244-430078 GCF_000732505.1 Cyprinodon variegatus
TGTGGTTCCCACACAACGAAGGAGACCATGCTTTTTTCTGCGAACATCTCCTCTCTGCCTTCCCCCCTCTTAGAGCTGCTGGTGGGTTTGTCCTCGCCCGTGGCAGCAGGGGAAAGGTACTGGAAGAGCTGCCAATACCACCAGAGGGATACAGCCTGAGCTATATTCGCTCAGGTTGTACAAGGGCTCCCTTACATGTTGTCCCTCTCCAACAAAGCCTTCCCTTGAGGCCCCCACCAGATGATGAGGTTAGCTTTGACCTTTTCAGGAATCTGCATGTGTGCTTTATGTTGTATGGACATTCAACCTATTATTGTTTAGTTGCAATGTGTGTAGATCCAAAAAGTGATGGGAAAATCTGCCAGTCATCAATACCACTGTGTGAATTGGCAAATCATATTGATGAGTGATAATGACCGTTTATTTTATTAAGAAATACATCTCATTAGATTGATCATAAGAGATAAATATGCTCCTTATGTATTAATTAAAGATACTTCGCTCATTAAAGTAACATTTTCTCTTTTTCTTATTTACACAGTAAACAAGAAACATGAAGGAACAATGAGTAAGCCCCATGTCCTCATAAATACACTGAAAAAATTAACATAATACATTTTTCTTAAGTTAAAATAATCTATGTTTGAGGACATGATGAGGAGTTAGCCATGGATACAACAGTCTTTACATGTAAACTTTGCTTTGTCAAAAACATTATGACAAAGCACTGTTCTGTTAACCACAATACTTTTAAAAAAATGTAATTCTTTTTTCTAGCTTTCTACCTAACACCAGGAGATGATAGCTGTGCAACAGTTAGTGTTTTATTTGTTGACATTAGCAACAAACACAAGGGGAAAACATCTTTATGCAATCCAAGTTTGTTTTTTTTTTTTATTTGGGCGTAATGACTCTTGTGATAAAGTAATATGTTCAACCCAAAGCCATTACTTCTTCAATTATTGTTTGCCCTTGTTCTTTTTTTGAAGTATTTTAATAATTTTTTATTACTTGCTGTTTGAAAGCGAGGCCCAATAACAGAATCCCACCATTGAGGTGGAAGCTGTTGTTGCACCTGAGGCCGTTCTAAGATATGTTTTGTAATTTAAACAATATAATTTCTCTTAGTATTTTCTCCTTCAAATTAATAATAACCTTTTGGTGTCACAGTGTTCAAAGCCACATCTGGGAGCAAGAGGACATAGTTGAACAATGATGGGATAATCAGGTGACTTTTATTCACAATAAATATATCTGGTATTGCTTAAAGTCTTTTACCCGTCAAAAATAAGGATGTGTTAGAGCATCTGTTTCCACTGTGAGATGAGTAATGTATTGTCTATTCTCAAGAACTAAAAAAGTACAGTTCTGTTTTTGTTTGTGTTTTTACAGGTCTCCCGATTCTGATTGAAGGACTGTCCTGGAAGACCTACAATAAGGTGTTCAGAGTGGTTCTACGCCGATCCACAACTCTCTTAATGTGTGCAGAGAGTTCATAATGGAAGGTTCATTTAGAGCTTTTCGCCGTACACGCTTCAACCCCCTTCATCAACTGACAGTAACATTTGTGGATGTCGAGGGAGAAAGCGAGGGGGCTGTAGATGATGGTGGTCCCAGCAGAGAGTTGTTGCGGCTCCTTGTAGCAGCGCTGCGAGACAGCAGATACTTCGAAGGAGGACAGAAAAAATCTTTCCCTTGTATCCCGGGGTATGTAACCATGTACTGAAAAGACTAAATGTTTAAACATGGAGTTATTACATGAAACAGAAACCATTTGTAGTGGCGATTGTTTGTCAAACCAAACATCCAACAAAGAAAGTTCCAATAAGCCACT
>NW_015150948.1:433411-440470 GCF_000732505.1 Cyprinodon variegatus
TTGAATTGAATTGAATTGAATTGGAGGAGGAATATTTTTTGCTCAATTTATGTAAAGAGCACATGAGTTTTATAGTTTTCATTTTGGCTGTACAGATAACGGTACTCGTTAAACATATATATCTGGGGTTTTAAAGAAGATTCCAAGGAATTTCAATTTGCACAGACTTATTATTATTATTATTATCCTAATGCCAGAATTAATAATAAACAATAAAGACTTTGTGGCATTTTGACTTAGTAATATAATTACATTAGTTGTGTTACCACCACCACGCCACTAGAGGCAGTAGAAGGCCCAAAACGATGTGACTAAGTTGCAGATTTAGAAGTATGCCGGAAACTACAGAATTTGCTTAAAACTGTGAGCTGCGCTGAAGAAAATAAGAGAGAGAAGTTAAAAAACATACAAAGGGTGAAAATCATTCTTAAAATGAAATGAAGATATATCGCAGATTAAAAAATACAATAAAATCCGGCCGCTGATCTATGGGAAATAGCGCTCCATTCAGGGGTTACTACAGATGTTGGAATATATCTAAAAGCACGTTCACAACCCAACATTGTTATTGCAACCAAACCTGGTTGATAGCATTTTTAAAAAAGTGAAAAATTAGACCCCATGTAAAATCATTTTTACCTTCACTAGGACCAATGGTGTGGTAAGGTTGTCCATTATGTTAATAAGTATGTTGCACTAGTGAAATCTCTGCTAATTCTTTTTGTCACAGATTCCCAAAATGGACAGAGGAAGTCAAAGACACGTGTATGTAACAAATATACAGTTTTCATATTGTTGACAGACTTCCAACATGTACGACTGATCCATTAACTTAATCTATATCCACCCTTTTAACCATCCTGAAGAAATGCGTGCATTGCTCCAGCAAATGCAGCGCACTATAGCTCTGCTGCTGGACAGAGTGGAACAAGCTCCATCTGCTCCACCACAACCCAGTTTGCCAGCTAGACCAGTCCAGCATCCTCCCACTTGTTTCCCTAGAGTTTCCTCCCGAATGCCACCTGTGTCACGGCTACAGCCTGCATCATCCTGTATCACCCCACCTACTGAATCCAGCCACATGATGCCTGGTCCATCTTGCCATATCCCACCTGCTCCAGCTTCTCCCTTCCAAGCTCTTCCACCTCGGCACACTGTCTATCAGCCCTGCACTGTTCAGGCCCACTTGTCAATGCTGTTTCGGCCTCATCAAGGTGGAGTAACCAGTGGGGTTAGGAAGAGGAAGCAGGAGACCCCCTGGTCACATATTTTTATTTGCTTACCTTAGAAACAATCATGTGTTATTCCCACAACTTAGGGAGTCTTGCTTCTCTGCAGCTTGTGGGAAAAAATGTGTTTTTCCCACACAATGAAGGAGACCATTCATTCTTCAGCGAGAATGAATGGTCTTTCCCCCAACTTAGAGACGCTGGTGGGTTTGTCTTGGCACGTGGCAGCAGGGGAAAGACCTTAGAAGAGCTTCCCATACCACCATAGGGATACAGCCTGAGCTATACGATCAGCTTCATCAAGGGCTCCCTGCATAATTCCCCTCCAACAAAGCCTTACTCTGACGCCTCCGCCAGCTGATGATGTAGGTTTCAATCTTTACCGAAACGTGTGTGTGCTTTATATTGTCTGGACGTTCAACTTATTTATTTTTTTGTACAATGTGCATAGGCCCCGAAAGTGATGGAAAGGTGTCTGACCTGCCAATCCTTAATCCCCTTTGTGACTTGGCTGCTCATATCCAGGAGTGGTAAAAATGGCCGTTAATCTTTTAAAAACATAGAGCATTATATTAGAACATAGAAGACAACTGGTTACTGTGCAAATTATGTATTTGCAAATGATTAACTGTTTATTAGAGTAACAAAATGGAACTGACTGGTTCCATTTCTCTTGGGTTTTCTTCTTTCTACAGTAACAAGACGAAGCAAGCAATGACGGGTACGGCCCATGCTCATATCAATGCCTTCAAGAAACACATGATAAACATTTTTCATAGTGACGAATGCTGTTTTGCTGTGGGGGGGGGGACATGGATGAGGAGCTAGCCATGCTATTGAGCAGTCTTTGCATGTCTGTAAATGTTTCTTAAACAAACATTTAAATAAGTAAATACTGATCTGGTAAACAAACCTTTTCTATTATACTTATATGATTTCCCCCCTACCTTTTCATCAGGAATGTCACCTGTGCAAAAGTAAGCGTATATCGTGTTCACTTTAACAACAGACACAAAGACTTGGCAAGCAATCAATAACTGTTACAGCTGATGAGGTTGAAGCAGCTTCCACTTTGGCCACAGGTTTGATGAAGTAAGTGTCTTGGTTATTATTTCATTTACCTCTGGGATAAATAAAGTACTTTTAAATTTGTGTTGAATTGAATTATAAGTTTATGATTAAGTCTTTCTATATTTCCTTTTTATTATTGTTTCATTCTTAGTGTGCAAATATGTGATGCGTTGTTTGTGCATTTCTTTGGATTTAACTTTCCACTTTGTTCTTGTTCTCTATCCATTGAGTCATTCTAAGCCCTTAGGTCAGTGTTTCTGCTCAGTTCTAGAGATGTTGGTCTCTGTCCCTGTTATGGCTCCTCCCCAGCTGTTCCTCATAACATTGTGTTTTCCAAGAGCAACACCTTGTATTAGAGGTTGAAGCTGTTGGGGCCAGCAGGGTGTTACAAGGTATGAAATTTGACACAAATATGATCGGATTATTATGTTGAAATCCTTAAAGCTTAAATATTTGGTATTGTAGTGCTCAGCAGCACATCCGGGAGCAGGAAACAGTGGAAACCTTACAACCTGTCTCCATAAATGAAGGAACAAGCGAGTAAGTTTTATGCACACTTAAATTAGTTTCAAATATTAATAGATGTTTTTGATTGACTTGACCATCTCTTTAGTTTTGATCAGATGCCTTTGCTAAGACAACCATTGTATTGTATATTCTTTACACATAAAAAGAAAACTGCTTTTTCTTTTTTTTTCCGTTTTTTAATCAGCTCTCCTGACTTAAAGACTGTTTTTGAAGCTTTAAAACAAGGAGTTCAGAGAGGGTCATACATACATAATCATGTATGACGGTATACATTAGGATTAGAGGGTGACCCGGGGGGGTCTATGAGAGAGTCTGTTCAGCTCAGTCTGGTCCTTGAAAAGTGTTCCAGGAAGGGACCCCAATAATACGAGAACGTATCTCTGGAGCTATAACGAAGTCTTTCCATCTGTATTATAGACGTCATGTCGGTCATCCATAAGTGGAAGGGAGGAGGGACAGAGGACCTCCAGTCTCTCAGAATCAGTCTCCTGGCGACAATCAGTCCCAGTTCCAGAGGCTGCCGCATAACGGTGGGTATGGTCCCCTGCACCAGAGGGCATCCAAAGATTATAAGTCCTGGTTCAGGTTGTATGGGAGTCTTATACGCCTTAGAGTACCAATCAAATATTTTTGACCATAGACATGTTAGTAAAGGGCATGACCAAAATGCATGAGACAGTGTGCCCTCTGAAATGTTACACCTGTCACACATTGGGGAGACAGAGGGGTAGATCTTGTGTAATCTGACCTTCGAATAGTGTAACCGATGTGTGATTTTAAACTGTATTAGCTGATGCCTACTGTTTATTGAAGAAGAACAGATTTTAGAGAGGCACCTGATCCAGAAAGGTTCAGGGATTCCTATCCCCAGCTCAGTTTCCCAGGTCTCTTTGATTTTTGTGGTGTATGCTGCAGTGCGGTCACCAAACTGACGCACAATTCTTGTAATAAGATGCCTAGAATCAGGGGGGCTCACTAGAATGTCGAAAAGGCCGTGCTCAAGCGGGAGGGTGTCGAAGTTCTCGATCTTTGACTTGACGTAATGCCTGACCTGCAGATATCGAAAGAAGTGTTTATGGGGCAGATCGTATCTTTCCTTCAACAAGCCGAATGACGGGAATTTATTACCAATATGCATGTCCTTAATTGAGATCAGCCCCCTTTCCCTCCAGTCATGATAAATTTTATCCTGCCAAGGAAGCAAAAAGCTGTGATTGAAACATAACGGAGTCTGCACTGATGTATTTGGTAGTGAAAGGAAGCTCCTAATCTGATTTAGAATTCTTACTTGATGTTTTAGCACAAAACTCAGGTTTCGATAGGCTTCTGGCTTTTCAAGGTGGGCAAACAACATGGCTGGTAGGGAGGAGTTATTCGCCAGTTTGGATTCCATCCTAAGCCATAGAGGAGTGTCGACCGCTGAGCCACCCGGGAGCCCCTGCTGCCAGAACATTAGTGCTCTGATGTTGGCAGCCCAATAATAATGTTTAAATACAGGTAGGCCCAGCCCTCCCTCCGTCCTCGGCTTCTGTAAATATACTCTAGCGATCCTGGCATTTTTCCCATTCCATATGCAGGATTGAATGGTCGAGTCCAAATCCCTGAAGAAGGCTGCTGTGAGATAAATAGGAAGATTTTGACATAAGTACAAGAACTTAGGTAGGGAGTGTTGGGATCTGGAGGTCTGTCCACCTTTCTCCAGCAGAGGGTGCCCTAGGTCTCCTGGAGCTGAGCTGACGACCACACCTGCGGCTCATTGGTTCATCAGGAGACCAGCATATAAGCAGCGCAGGACTTCACTCCAGGGCCAGAGTGTTAAGCCAGTTATGGTTAGCGAAGCCTGAGCTAACCAGCCTGTCTGATTCTTTGACTCCCCTGAAAATCTGAATCTGAATCTAACTTGTTTTTGTCTTCTCTGCTTCTTAGGAAGAAACCTGACTGACCCCTGGAACTCTGGAAGAGTTTCTCAGCTGAAACCTGCCTGCCTGCTCTCAGAAACACTTCAGTGCTAAAACTATCTGAACCTGCCTGCCTGCTCTCAGAAGCACTTCAGTGCTAAAACTATCTGAACCTGCCTGCCTGCTCTCAAGAAGAGAACTGGAAGAAACCCTGAACCTGAACACTGACAAGTCTGAAGTCGAGCCCTGCCGTTGCCTAGCCCTCTGCCGACCATCTGCCTCTGGACCCTCCTGGTTCCCTCCCTCTGCTGCTCAGCCTGAACCACATCACAGGTACAGACCTGCACAACTCCTCTGACAAGATCAACTGCATCCTAGCTAACCAAACTGTCCCTCTCTGCATAGAACCCTGTGTGACCAGTCCTGTATCTGTTTCCCAGCATCAGTTCTTAACTTTGTGTTTTTCTTAATAAACAGTCAAACTTTTCATCAGTCCCCGTTTTGTTCTGCATGTGGGTTAGGAACCTTAATCCCATCATGACAGGGAGATCATTTTAAATGAATTAATGCGTCCAATCATTGACAGGGGTAAAGTTTTCCAGTACTCAATGCTATGCCTCAATCCTGACATAAACTCATTTAGTCTAGTGGCCAGTATTTTTGTGAATATTTTGCGATTGACATTTTGCAGTGCAATCGGCCTAAAACTAGCAGGATCGGTTTTATCCCTCCCCTTTTTTGGAAAAAGAGAGATGTTGGCCTCATAGAGAGTTTTGGGCAGTTTTCCATCTTTTTTTGAAGCAGATATCATTCTAAGTAAGAGTGGTGCCAGGGGATCACAAAATTTCTTATAGAAATCCGAGCCAAAGCCGTCAGGCCCGGCAACTTTGCCAGATGGAAGAGATTTTATAGCATCTCTGACTTCCTGTAGTGTAAAGTCAGACTCAAGGTAGTCCCTGTCACATTTGTTCAGTTTAGGCAGTGGGAGGGATTCGAAAAAATCATTAAAATCAGATTGTGTTGAGTCACTCTCGGAAGAATACAGCTTAACGTAAAACTCTCTGAACCTGCGATTTATGTCAGTCGGGTGGGTTAAGAGCGTGCCGGTTTTTGACTTGATGCTCATATCTAAGTTTAAGTATATTCTTATAGTCATCAGGTGATTCAGAGATTTGGTATTTTCTTTTCAAATTGGAGAGGGCACAGTTTATTTCTGACAGGCGTTTGTCTCTGTACTTTTTAAGGGCTGAAGTGTAAGAAATTATTTTGCCACGCAAAACGGTCTTCAAAGCTTCCCACAAGATGGAATCTGAAACTTCACCATTATCATTTATTTTTATAAAGTCATTTAGTTTAGAGGTTATATATTTAACAAAGCTATCATCATTAAGGAGATTTGCGTTAAGTCGCCAGGAGTAAGCCTGCCTGGGGAGGTGCATTTTTAATGTTAGCGTTATGGGACAATGATCAGAAATCAGAATATTATGATATTTAGAATCAGCAATTTGAGAGATGAGATTGTTACTTGTCAGAAAATAATCGATCCTGCTGTAAGATTTATGCACATGTGAGTGGAAAGAGTACTCGCTACTCGTGGGATGTTGAGTCCTCCAAATATCCACCATGTTCCTTGTTTTTAGGAGATTATTTAGAAGTTTGGTGGATACCAGTTCTGATGCTGACCGCTTAGATGATCTGTCAAGCAAGGGGTCGAGGTAACAGTTCAAACCCCCTGCTATTATTACATCGTCTGGAAGCAGGTCGGAGATTTTTCTAAAGAAATTAGGATCGTCTGAATTTGGGCCATATACGTTAAGGAGAGTTAGTGGTTTTGAGTCTATGGTGCCAGTCACCATCAAGTACCTACCCATAGGATCATTAACAACAGACGGGGTCTGAAATGGGACATTTTTTCTCAATAATATAGCCACACCACGAGCACGCGAGGTGAAAGGCGACTGGTATATTTGAGACACCCAATTACACCTCAGTCTATGTTGCGCATCTTCTCTAATATGAGTCTCTTGTAGAAAAATAATGTCTGCAGCTAAGGATTTAAGGTGTTTAAAAACTTTCCCCCTCTTTATAGCACCACCAAGACCTTTTACATTCCATGAGATCAGTTGCAGATTTCTCCCCTCCGTCCGACCACCATTACAAGCATCAGTCATCGATATAATGTACCATCAGAACTAACAGTCTTGATGCCGTGTGATACAAAAACTTAAAGCAAGTGCATCTGGGTAAAACACAACAGAAAAATAACACACACCCCGAACTCCCCCCCTCCCACATCCCGGCGTCTACAGAACACGACGCGTATCTTTCCCCTT
>NW_015150948.1:441691-442984 GCF_000732505.1 Cyprinodon variegatus
TTCTTCTGCTGTTTGTCGATCAACATGATGTCTGATTGGTTATCCATCACCTGTTTGTCAGTCTGGATCTTGAAGTCCCATAGGATCTTAGCTCGGTCATTCTCAACTACCTTAGGAGGTGTCTTCCATTTTGACCTTGGGACTTCCAGCCCATACTCATGGCAGATGTTCCTGTACACTATGACAGCTACCTGGTTGTGGCGTTCCATGGATGCACTTCCTGCCTGCATTTTACACCCCGCTGTTATGTGCTATATTGTTTCAGAGGCATCTTTGCACAGTCTGCACCGGGGGTCCTGCCATAACCCTGCAGTAGTGCTGATTTGATTTGAAATTTCCATTTTTCTACCTTAAAAAATCTATTTTCACATTGAAACCATCTCTGGCCTGTGGGGTCTGTACAACTTGTGACCTCTGTGGCACTAACCTGTGTGTTTAATCTAGAGCCCATGTTCAATCCCCTTTGAGGTGGATTTCACTGCTTCCTGCACTTTTCTTAGCTGAAATAAGGTGAATTTAATGGAGCACAGCTCTGTGTTTAAATATGCATCTAACCAGGGCTGATATGGATGTAGAATAATAGAAACCTGGCTAACGCTACGATGCTCCACAGAGGAAAGTTATCAGAAATGGAGGGCTGTGTCTCCCCGTTTCTGAGAAACGCTGCAGCTGCTGATGTTTTTAACATAAGGCAGGGGTGTCAAACTGGTTCCAGAAAGGGCCATGAGGCTGCAGGTCTTCTTTCTAACCAAGCAATAGCACAGCAGACTGCAGTCATTTCATCAAGGGAGTCCAATCTGAACATGATGACCTGATGATATGAATGCAGTCTGGTGCTTCTGCTTGGTTGGAAAGAAACCCTGCAGCCACACGGCCCTTTCTGGAACCGGTCTGACACCTGTGACATAAGGCAACTAAAAAATCCCTGCAGCTTTTTTCTCTGCTTTTGAAAATAAAAGTAAGAAGGTTGGTTTGTGTGTGCGTGTGTGTGTGTGTGTGGTATGTGTGTGTGTGTGTGTGTGTGGTGTGTGTAATATGTGTGTAATGTGTGTGTGCGGCGTGCACGCGCATGTGTGTGTGCGTGTGTGTTGGTGTGTGTGTGTGTGTGTGTGTGTGTGTGTGTGTGTGTGTGTGTGTGTTTTAGGCTATAAATTTGGCTTCAGTCAAAGGAAGAGGAACTTCCCCTCTGGTTTGGAGACACATGCTGATGGTAGGTTTGTGATCTCTGACATCTTGACTTTTTTATTCATTTGTTTGTTTTTTTTTTACCTTAAAGCCATAAAATAATTTATT
>NW_015150948.1:443657-449813 GCF_000732505.1 Cyprinodon variegatus
GTTCTCCTAAAAGAAAATCAATGATTGGAGGATAAATGGAAGATATTTTACAGCAGACACAGAAAAAGCCAGAATGATTCTGTCAGTAAGACGGAAACATTTAGATCCAAATGAAGCATTAGTGATCTGACAGGTGTTCCTGTTACAGCTGCAGGGGAACAAATGTCCACAAGTCTTTACCTGCAGCTCAGACCTTCTTTGCAAATGATCTGCTTCCTTTTTTGTTTCATTTGTTGAATTGTTTTGTTTTTATTCCTAATGTTAGAACTTCACTTCAGCGTCCAAATGTTTGCCCTTTACTTCCACTTCAGTAGAAGAAAGTGAGGCGTTTTCCTTTTCATTCACTGCCTCCTGTCATATCAGCATCTGATAAAAACACTCAGATCTTTTCACCGACACCATTGAAGTGTTGATGACATCATGTCATTATTTTCTAGTATTTTTTGCTGCTCAGTGACTGAAGGAGTGTTAGATTCAAAATATTGTGAGTTCATATTTCATATAGGACAAAAATGAATCTGAAGCAAAAAAGGATTTTTTAAACAGAGCTTTTCCTGCAGGAATGAGAAAGACTGCTGCTCACATCCCAGCACCATTCTGACCCCCAACAGAACAGCAGAGTCTTTTATTCACAGAGCAGAAACAGATGGGTGGGTTTTATGACCCTAGAATGACCAACTGTCTGAGAGGCAGGTCATAAAAGTTTATGACCCTGTAAATGCCTTCTGGCTGAAGGCAAGTCTAGAATAACCCTCCTAATTAAATCACAGGACAGAATGTAGCATCTTATTTCTTTAATGTTTCATATGCGCACACATTAATTTCATAATTGTCATTCAATAACTCTAACATTCCCCCCTGTTGGGCATATTAAACATCAGCATCTTTCAATTCATATTGTATTCATAGAAGTAGGAATATGAGTACAAACATAACAGTCTGTTTTGTTCAAATCTTCAGCAATGCGCTTGGAATGCTGCCACCACATCTTGGCACTGTAGGATGACTTGCTGTGGATCCATCAAAGACCATTCTGTTCCTCCTTTGTTTCAGTCAGTTTGAGTCTCTAGTAACACCGGTCCAACGGTCATCACCAGGCAGCAAAACCACTTTGGTTTTTCCATCTTCACCAGTCCCTCCAAGGAAACACCCACTAACCGGACTCTAAAAGACTGGGTTAGGTTGTTTTCTTCACCAGCGTTGAGACGATTGGTCCTAAAAAACCAAACCCCTTTGAAGCTGGACTTCACCACAGACCCCTACCTTAGTTGTGGGGTTCCTGTGAAAGTAACTGGGCTTCTGGGGAAAATCTTTAATCAGCTTACAATGACTCTGGTGGATTCAAGTCTCTCTTTCCTGGATATCTTTACAGTGGTGGGGGTTTTTGGTTGAACAATGTAGGGCTCTTCACACTTAGGAGCTGCCCAATTTTCCCCTTGATGATTTTAATCAGCACTCGGTCTCCAGGCTTCAGGCCTTCCTGTGGGAAAACAAAAGGAGCTCCGGGAAGATTACATGTTCTTTGAACAGTTCTGTATTTGAACAGTTTCAGAATTCACTTAGGCCCCGTCCACACGAAGACGAACCCTGGCCTAAACGCACAAATTTTTCACCAAACCAGCCTCTCATCCACACGAAGCCGGCGTTTCGGGGGTNGAATTGTTTTGTTTTTATTCCTAATGTTAGAACTTCACTTCAGCGTCCAAATGTTTGCCCTTTACTTCCACTTCAGTAGAAGAAAGTGAGGCGTTTTCCTTTCATTCACTGCCTCCTGTCATATCAGCATCTGATAAAAACAAATGTGATCTCAGCTTGGCTAGAGAACAAAAACTCAAAATGCAAAAACTCAGATTAGACTCAGCATAAACAAGGCTTTGCTAGAGTACCCCAAACTGGCAAACACTCTGGCGTCCAAGTAGTGGCAACCAGCAGCTTAAGAGCAGTCCGGTGATGAGGCAACAGCTTGCAGGTCTGTGAGGAGGCGAACCGGAGCCAGGCGCCTCCTGGTGGTGGAAGGGAGAAACACAAAAGACATCTTCAGGACCGTAACCCTCCCAGTCTACAAGGTATTGCCATCCACGCCCACGGGGACAGGCATCGAGGATGCGACGAACCGTGTAGGTGGGGTGGCCATCAATGTCCAGGGGGGGGGTTTGGGGTGCTCAGCAGGTGGGCACAGAGGACTCAACGAGACAGGCTTGATCTGGGACACATGGAAGGTGGGATGGATGCGAAGAGTGGATGGAAGAAGGAGACGAACGGCAGATTCCCCAATGGTCCTTTCCACCTCATAAGGACCAATGAATTTTGGGGACATCTTCCTGGACATAGATTTAAGGGGGATGTGACGAGTTGAGAGCCAGACCTTCTGGCCCAGGCGATAGGAAGGGGCAGCTCTCCTCCTACGATTAGCCCACCGTTGATTCTGCTGGGAGGTCCTTCCCAGGGCCATCCTGGCCCGGTTCCAGAAGGTCCGTCAGCAGCGGATGTGCTGTTGTACGGAGGGAACGGCGATGTCTGCCTCTTCAGAGGGAAACAGGGGTGGCTGGTATCCGAGGGAGATCTCGAAGGGAGATAGACCAGTGGCTGTAGAGACATTAGAATTATGGGCATATTCCACCCAGCTCAAAAGTTGACTCCAGTTCAAAGGGTCTGACTCAGTGAGACATCTGAGGCTGGTTTTCCTAGCTCCTGGTTCATTCTTTCTACCTGTCCGTTGGATTGAGGGTGGTAACCGGAAGTGAGAGAGACCTTTGCCCCAAGCACCGAGCAAAATCCTCTCCACACCTGGGAGATGAACTCCGGGCCGCGGTCAGACAGGATGTCCTGGGGAATCCCATGCAGGTGGAAGACATGTTTTACTAAAAGCTGAGCAGTTTTCAGAGCAGTAGGTAGTTTTCTCAATGGGACGAGATGACAGGCCTTGGAAAAACGATCTATGATAGTGAGGATGGTAGTCATACCTTTGGATGTGGGGAGTCCAGTAACAAAATCAATAGCAATGTGAGACCAGGGTCGCTTGAGGATGGGTAACGGTTGAAGTAGACCAGAAGGAGGTTGATGAGAGGGCTTGTTGCATGCACAGGTGGGGCAGGCCAGCACGAACTCCTTGACATCCTTCAACAAGAAGGGCCACCAAAAGCAACAACTTATTTGGGCAACCGTTCTGCTAATCCCTGGATGAGCAGAGAACTTGGAAGAATGCATCCAGTTAATAAATCGGGCTCGTAAGGAGGTAGGTACATACATACGGTTGGGTGGCCCAGTGCCAGGATCTGGTTCAGTCTGTTGGGCCTGTCTGATTAAATCCTCAATCTTCCAGGTAACCGCAGCGACGCAGCAGCTAGGAGGCAGGATGGGAGCAGCCGACTCTTCAGATTCGTCCGGGGAAAATTGCCTAGAAAGGGCGTCCGGTTTATGTTCCAAGAGCCAGGGCGAAAAGAGATTAAGAGATTTAACCGGGAGAAGAATAAAGACCAGCGAGACTGACGGGGGTTGAGTCTTTTAGCAGATTGTATGTAGGAGAGATTTTTGTGGTCTGTCCAAACCTGAACCGGGTGTACAGCTCCCTCAAGCCAGTGTCTTCATTCTTTCAGAGCCAATTTAATGGCTAGAAGTTCTCGATCTCCCACATCATAATTTCTTTCGGCTGGAGTGAGCCTGCGAGAAAAAAAGGCACATGTGTGTAGCTTATCGGTACCCGAAACTTTGGAGAGAACAGCTCCAACTCCAGAATCTGAGGTGTCCACCTCCAACACTAACTGTTTGGAGAGATCTGGATCTGAGAGAGAACAGGAGCATTAGCAAAGAGTCTCTTAAGGTGGGTGAAGGCAACTTCAGCCTCAGGGGACCACACAAAGGGAACCTTGGAGGAAGTCAGAGCAGTCAGAGGAAGAGCTGTTTGACTGTAGTTGCGGATAAACCTTCTGTAGAAGTTGGCGAATCCCAGGAAACGTTGGAGCTGCTTACGAGTCTCTGGGGTTGGCCAGTCCAAAACGGCTTTAATCTTTTCTTCAGTGGGTCTTACCTGTCCGCCCTCAAGGATGAATCCAAGGAAGGAAACAGATGGTCTGTGAAATTCACATTTTTCAGCTTTCACAAAAAGCTTGTTTTCGAGCAGGCGTTGGAGGACCTGGCCGACATGGATCTTGTGCTCAGAAAGGTTCTTGGAAAAAATAAGGATGTCATCAATATAAACAAAAACAAAGATGTTCCAAAAATCTCAGAATTTCGTTGACCAGGGCCTGGAAGCAATTGGGGGCGTCTATGGCACAGTTTATGGTCTGTGGGGAGGCAGGGAACAGGCTTTGGATTTAATAAATACCTGAGAGAGGTTGTGGTAGTCGGTAGAAACGGAAGAGAGATCAATGGCATCTGACTCACTAGAATCCTGAACTTGGACACCTGGGGGTATAGCAGATCTGAGACAATGTGAATGACAATAAACGGACCATGAGTCCACATGTCTGCTGGTCCAATTTATAGTGGGATTATGAGCCTGGAGCCATTCAAAACCCAGGGTTAAAGCAGAGTTAGCAGTAGGGAAAACAAAAAAAAAAGATGTTTTCGATGTGGTTACCAGAAACGGTTAATTGTAGAGGGATTGTCTGGCTGGTTATCTGAGGCAGATCTCTGCCATCCAAGGCAAAAACGCGAAGAGGGTTCTGTAGAGGAATAAGCTCTATTCCCATCTGTTGAGCAAAAATAGAATCAATTAAGTTCTGTTAAAAACCAGAATCAATCAGGGCCGATAAGGAGACGGTTCTATTGTTCAAAAGCAAGGAAGCAGGAAGGAGTAGACGAGGCGAAGAGGGTGAAATCTTCTGGTCACCCAGTAGCCCTCTCTCTACTGGCGAATCCTGGCTTTTCCCACCAGAGGACAAGAGGCAACAAATGTCCTAATTCACCACAGTATAAGCAAAATTTAGCTCGCTTTCTGTGCTGCTTCTGCTCAAGGCTTAAGCGGACGCTGCCAATGTGCATAGGTTCAGGTGGGGATGAATTAACAGGCTGTTCGATTGGGAAACTATTAGACAGAGGTCTGGAACGAGCTATTTACCACTCCTTTCCTTAGCACAGGCTCGAATCCGATTATCCAGACGCATTGAGAGGTTTATTAATTCTTCGAGAGAATCAGGTTAATTTAAGGTGGCTAGTTCGTCCTTGATCGAATCATTTAGGGCATGAGCGAAAACCCCCCTTAAGGGCTACTTTATCCCAGCCTGAGGCAGCTGCCATAATACGGAAATCGATGGCGAAGTCAGAAACAGATATTTGTCCTTGTTTAAATCTCAAAAGCTCACAAGAAATTAGAGACTTGTCTGTTTGTTGGTTGAAAGTTAACTGAACTCCTTGATAAACTGATCAAAAGTGCAGACATAATTGGAGGATGAGGAAAATCTTACCTCAGCCCAGTCCAAAGCTTGGTCAGTAGGATGTGAGATAATATATGAGATCTTAGTTGAATCCTGAAGAAAGTTACTCAGGGCGTGGTTGAATTGAACGATGCATTGCATGACGAATCCACGGAACCTCTTGGGATCTTCATCAAACCTGGGCGGTTATGCCAACTGGAACTCAGAATGGGGGGAAACCTAAACCACTTGGTTAGCATGCTGCGGGGCTAGCTCACCGGCTGGGCCCGAAGCCTGGAGAGAGACACTGACAGCCTCGGTTAAATTAGTCACTCGGCCTTTAAGATCAGACAATTGGTTACTGAGATCGAGGAAATGGTTGTGATGTTTCTGGATCTAAACTTGTTGAAGGTGAAGGGCTCTCTGAATGGCTTCTGCTGGGCAACGGTTTGGCCAGAGTGTTCTGTCATGATGTTACAAAGTTCAGACCCAAATGCAGAAAACCGAACAGGGAGACCAGGGAAAACGTTTAACGGGTTTTTATTGAAGAAGTTTAGCAGAGGGAGAAGTGTTGCTCTGAACGCAGCTCAACCGGAACTGTAAAGTGAGGGGAAGACACAGCGGTTAGTTCAGGCTCAGTGGGGAATTTGACTCGTGAACTTGGAGAAGAGGATTTGGTTGCCGACTCACGTTTCCAGAGAAGTTGTTGAATCTTTGACTCCTGTCTTTGTGCCGTGGTTCCAGTGTTTATCTGATTCGGTGGAGGGCGTAACAGGGTTTACCAAGAATGCGTTTGTTACTT
>NW_015150948.1:450272-452433 GCF_000732505.1 Cyprinodon variegatus
AGCAAACCTCCTGCACCCTTCATTTCTTCCCCATTTTCCAAACCGTCCGCCATGTTGTTGGATGTAATTGCTGTACTTTTGTTTTTAAATAATACTTTGTGGGGAAACAGAATTAGGCATGAATGAACTGCATATCATCAGGTTCATTTCCTGGTGCAATAAAAACCTTTTACTGTATCAGAGGATGAAATTGATGTTTTTATGCTGTTTCCTTTTGTTTGCTTTCAGACAGGTTGTCAACAGAGAAGACCTACAATGACAATCAAGATGTGGCGGAGGCTGACGGAAACTCTGCTCCTCGTTGTGGTTGTTCTGCTGTTGCTTCACTGGCAGAACATCATTAGACTCACAGATGTGTTTGCAAAGTTGGCCATCGCAGTGTTAGACGATCCGAGGATATCCGGCGTATTGACGCTGACGGTCACTGTGTTCTTCATCTGGTCTAACTCTCTAACAACAATTCTTTTAGTTGTGGTGTCTGCAGTATTGACTTTGCACCGGTTCTTCCCATCAGCAATAGATCTTCCTGAGATATCAGGCGCCACAGTTTTGACCATCGCAGTGTTTCTCACTCTGTCAAAAACGTTGGCCACAACTATCTGGGCTGCTGTGAATGTTTTACTTTGGTTTCATTTGCTGGAAATCATCAATCTGAAGGATGTATTGGCGTCTGAGAGATACCTTTCAGAAGTGATTTTGACATTATTAGATGAAGTCAAGATGTCAGCAGTGTTAGCACCAAAAATCACTGCGTTTTTCATGTCAATCTCACTGGAAATAACTCTCTTTCTTATTCTGGTTTTAATATTGCGTTTGCTTCGATTTATCATCATTTTATCGAGACGTTAATAGACCTGCATTGAGTCAAGGCCGTTAGCTAAACGACTGGCTCTTGTTGTTAAAGATAAATACTTTGTTATTCCTACATATTTCTGCTTGTTTCATTCAGCTTTACCAATTGATTGTTCATTTTAGCGGTGGTGGTTTTTATCAGGAAATGAAAAGTTGTTTTAAAGGTCAGGCCCCGATCAGGCGGGGCCCGTAGTAGATCTTCATGCTTCTCTGTACTTTTCGCTTCAGATTGAAATATAGATGATTTTCTTGGTTATTTTCTTCTAATTCATGTTTATTGAAATATTACTAATATGAAAACACATAATATGAACTGTTTTACTCCTTCCTGTATTGTTGCATGGATGGAAATGTGAATGAAATAAATAAAGGAAAAATCTGTCCTTTTTCACACAAAGACGTCTTTTGTTCTTTGCATTAAAATTATTTTCTTTTTCAAGGTTCCACAGGAAGGATGCTCCCTTTGCTCGGAGCTATTCAGCAATTTCTCTCCTAGATGAAACCTCTGAATGAGCTAGTACTGCTGGGTACTTCTTACTTTATTTTAGAAAGTGTCATGATTGGTTTTGGTAATAAACCCACATGCAGAACACCACTGAGACTTGGTAAAAGATTAACAGAGTTTATTTAAAGATTTCTCAATAAAAACATGTACTGGATTCTGGTTCTGGTCCAGGCAGAATTTCACAGGCGTCTGCAGAGACGGATAGTTTGGTTAGCCAGGTTAACAGATGAATAGCTGAGTTACAGATGTTTCTGTGAATACCTTGAAGAGCTCCAGGCTTAGTTCAGAGAGAGGGAACCGGTTGGGTCCAGAGACTGTTGGTTCAGCAGAGTGCTCAGCAGCAGCAGCGTCTAGCTTCTGACTTTTCAGTGACAGACCTTGGTTTAACTGATCAGCTCTTTCCCTGAGAGCAGCAGGTGGATTCCAGAGTGAGACAAAGATTCTAGTAATTACAGAGGCTCAGGTTTGCTAACCAAACTTGGTCAACACTGCTGCGTTGAAGGAAGGTCTGGCAGCTGCTTATAAAGGCAGGTCTCCTGATGGGCTGATGAACGTCAGCTGTACTGGAGGGCTCCAGGGCGGGTGGAGGGGAGTCGGATGGTGGGCACAAGGAGCTTGAGATGACAGGTTTTATCTGGGAGACTTGAAACGTGGGGTGGATGCGCAGAGAAGGTGGCAGATGCAGGCAGACAGCAGAGGGATTGATGATTCGATCCACCTTGTAAGGACCGATGAACCTCGGAGAAAGTTTTCTGGACATAGCCTTAACCCCTAGAACCCTACGGACCCACCGGTGGGTCCAGC
>NW_015150948.1:453968-457257 GCF_000732505.1 Cyprinodon variegatus
GTTTTTGTCAGGCAGAAATTTATTTATACCCCCTGAGGGTGTAAGAGGTTAAGGGGGATGTCTCGGGTTGACAGCCAAACCTCTTGGAGTGTAGTCAGGGGCCGGACGTCTCTTGGAGTCTGCGAACCTCTTGGTCGATGCGGAAGCACGGGTGAGGGTGGTAATGGTATCTTTCCAGATACGTTGGCAACGACGGATGTGATGATGGACAGATCTTACAGATATCTCTCTCTCGTCTGCGGGGAAGAGTGGAGGCTGATACCCTATGGACACTTGAAAGGGGGATAAACCAGTAGAAGCAGATCTGAGGGAGTTGTGAGCATATTCGATCCAAGTCAGGAACTGACTCCAGTCAGAAGGATTGTTAGAAGTCAGGCAGAGGAGAGTGGAATCCATTTGCTGGTTCATCCTCTCCGTCTGCCCATTTGACTGAGGATGGTAACCAGAGGTGAGAGAGGATTTACAGTTCAATGCAGAACAGAAAGCTTTCCAGACCTGTGAGATGAACTGGGGACTGGGATTTCCTGAGGGATACCATGGAGGCGAAAAACATGCTTTGTCGTCTATAATTCTCTTCTTGACGACTTAAAATTGAAGCTAAGTTTTATAAAAATTCAAAGTTCTTAAAAAGCAGAAAAAGACTCAAACTAGGATCAAAAAATTTAGACAGAGGCCGCTGAGTCCAGGTCCAGTGAGTTTATTGCTGAACACAACACATTTACAATGAGCTGGTCAGCAGTGAGCCGAAGCTGAACAAATGGTGATGCCAGCTCCCTTTTGTACATTACTTATGGGTGGAAAGACCCCATTCNCAGACCTTGTGGCTACACTAAAAGGTAAAAAAAAAGAGAGAAGGAGCCATTACTTCATAATGTAAAGATGGAGAGATTCCCATGAAGGGATGCCTGGTTCTCCCCCTGCATGCCCTGACCATTCCATTGATCTGATCATGGGCTTATTGATCACTATAAACAAGGAGTTCCCAAAGTAGTGAGTTTTTACATAAATTGTGATGCAGGGCTTGAAGTTAACCATTGCCCGATCTCCCGGGGCAAGTAGTTTTTATTGTTGGGAGAGTAGAAATTTCATTGCATTTGCCCGCTATGCAAGTGCAATGATCGCAAAAAAAATGTATCACTCAAAATTACTTTAAAATCACCGACATTCAATGAAAACAACCCAGAAGAATTGCCGGTGCCATTTTTGTTGTTTTGTACACATTCTCGCGTGATTTGAAAAAGCCGCCTGATTTTCCGCCAGATGGCATGATTTTTGTCCGGCAATTGGCCTCAATCAGACACATTTTTTTTGCTCCATCCATTTTACCCATCACCTAGATAACCCTAGATCAAAAATTATCGGTCAGGGATTAGGAAAATTGGCATAATAGTATGCCATGCACACAGTGTAAATATGGCTATCATATGGCAGTCTTCTGTACAGTGGTCATACATTAAAAATTTTTCATTAAATTTTTTTCTCTCTGACATTGGAGAGGTGCATTTAAATGTTATAGAGCTAAACATGTTAAATTGGTGACCTGTTATTTTATTATTGTCTTGTTGCTGCATTTATTTTGTCAGGGAAAACTAATCCTGAGTCAGTTAAAAGTCAGGGAATTCTGAAATTATGTAAGACTGTGGAAACCCTGTATAAAATAACTGTATAATGATTCTCCAGAAAAGTCACATTATATTAATAGTATTATCTTGTATAAACATACCGTGATTATAAAATAAAAGTTATTCATTTGTAACATTGACTTCTGTCTTGTGATTTATCTTACGTTTTTAACCTGTCAAGTTTTTTTTTTTTAGATTTTTAACATTACAATTTATATTTTCCAAGCACACAACAGTTTAAAGCAAAGTTTAGTTTGAAAAGAATGTGCAGGAAGGATTGAAAAGCATGTTAACACGGTAATGTAGGCTTGAGTTCATTATCTGACACATGCATATACACACCAGGAACCTGTAAACTTAGAAAATACTGAATTACAAAAAACATTTAAAAAACAAACATATTTCATTGATATATATACAAAAATGAATATTAGGAACTATATTATCAAACATTATACTGGGCAAGTAACAATTGTTTCTGGGCAAATGAAATGTGAGTAAAAATCCTTAACGTCAAGCCCTGTGATGTAATCATTAATTAAATATCCTGAAATAAGGAGATGTAATATTTATTTAGTTATTCATCTTATACATTATTCAGATATTAAATATACAATAAAATCAAAACAACATATANGACTTTAGCTCTTAACTGCTTCCAGCCATCCATTCTTAGTCACTGACCTGAATTTCTGTTTCCACAGAGGATCCGTGTAATCCGCCCCTGCTGACGCGCCGTTTCACGCTGCTTGCTTAATAAAATCTGTTAAACTCTTCCAGCTCTGTCTGTTGAATATTGGGTCCAAGGTTTAGAGCCTCCTGACACCAGCCACTAGTAGTTCATCCATAATCTCCCTCCAGTCTCCTTCATCCCATACCTCTTCAACTTCTCATCCTCTCTCCCCCGCCGCTCCTACTCCCCCCATCATTCCTAAGACAAAAAGCACCCCCTCCTCCATCATCTCCACTATCTCCAAAGGCTCGTATAGGCAGGGTAGATTATCAGGGAGGCAGGATCATTTGCAATGATTTCAACGATCTCAGCAGCTGTAGATTACTGCATGTCTGCTCCTTCTGTGGCAGATAAAGAAACATCTGCTCTCACAACCCCACTCCATCACCAGACGGATCATCTCAGCCCTTAAAAACCATTCTGACAGGAATTCATTTTCATTTGCTGTGTCATCAGATCACTCACAGTTTCCATCCAGGTGGATTCTTCCTACATTTGCCATCATCTCCAATCGGCTCTCACACTCGACGTTCTGTTGCCAAAGAATTAGAAGAAGGCTTTATGACCGAATGACTATACAAGACGTCACCTTTTCCCCTTTTCTTCTCAGTCCCATTGGCATCGCTATGATCAAATACCCATACCAGAAAAGATTCATCGTAGATCCCTCTGCTCACTGTTAACAAGTTCCAAGCATTAATAAAGACCAGATTTTTCCAATGCAATATGCATCGATCAACCATGCTATGAAACTAATGCGGATGGCAGGCAAGGGCACATGGCTCTTCAAAGCAGGTATCACTAGCGTATTCAAAGCGGTCCCTATCAACCCTGATATCTCAGCCTCAGCAGATGGCCGCTCACACTGAGCCTGGTTCTGCTGGAGGTTTCTTCCTGTTCAAAGGGAGTTTTTCCTCTCCACTGTCGCTACAAG
>NW_015150948.1:457321-459210 GCF_000732505.1 Cyprinodon variegatus
CAATGAGTCGATGCAATCAGCTGGTTTTCCTTAGATAGAAAACTTTGAATCAATCTGACTGGATGATCTGGTTGATCTGGATCTATAAAGTGACCTGAGATGACATGATGTGAATTGGAGCTATAGAAATAAACTGAATAGAATTCAACTTGGCAGTTTGCCTCACATTCGTAGCCCCAAAATGTTTAATTCTCTCTGAGAAGAGTTGTGCTGGATTCTCATTGACAATTCCAAACTTCCGTCTGTCATCCATCTTTTCCATGAATTTCTGATGGTCACACATCTAACATCTCTTAGAAAAAGCAGCCAGTTTTCTCTCCCTCCGTGGTTCAGTCATCCTCAATGGAAATGCTCCTCTGGTGTCATTTCCTTTCCTCTAGGAATGGAACATCTTTCTTTTACAACGACCATCTCAGTCATCCTGACGTCGTCCAGCTCTATAGAGACGCAGCCCCTCAGTAGCTTTCTGCCCTTACAGCCAAATGGCCCCCAGAGCTAAGCTCTCTCCAGCAAGCATCAATTTCACCTTCATCCATTCACTTCAAACTTTTATACTATATTTACCTCAACCATACGATCCTAACTCGGTGCTCAGGTTAACCTCTTCCATCCATAGAACCAACCCTAGAATCCAAGTTCCTGCCAGCTTTCTTCGGCTTCCTCCGCTCCTACCTTTATACATCCGTGCTTTTCCAATATCTTTGTCTGCAGCCAAAACACCCTGATCTTCACTCTCTGAAGAGGTTAAACAGATTGGTTAACCATTGCACGCCCCATACATCTCTTCCATCTTAACTCCAGCCTCAGTCCATACGAGCCATTTCCAGCTACATCCAGGCTTGACTGGAGGTAATCAACACTTCACCTGCTCTTCATTACAGAATCAGGGAACCAAGCAACCTGTTTCTGCTTCACTAATCATCTTCACCATGTGCTGCTTAGGTCAGACATCTCAGCGTATGAGCAGCCAGCCGAGCTTCCAGCCAAGGCATCTCAAACCGTTTATAGGTCTAAAAGAACATCAAAGATTTGTACACTAGATGGAAACCCAGATTTTGTGGAAGTTTAGTTTTAGTAAATTGCTCAACAACGCCACCCTGGGAATTTCACCCAGAGAATATTACCTCTTGTTTAAGGAACACAGGTTCAGTTATGCATGGGTTAAAACATCTGAGATGCTTTTAAAAGGTTAAAAAAAACATTTATTAAATTCTTTTGAAAATGTTCTTTTTAAAACCAGTTTCTTTTTAAGAGTTAAACAAGAGAAATCAAAGGAAATCAAAGAAAATAGAAAAGCTGCAGCAGCTGAGGTTACCGGCTGGAGGGGGCGCTATGGGGACGACATCCACCAAACACAGCAAATAAAAAAAAAAACACCTTTAACACCAGACGGTATGAGACAACCCAAACTGAAGAATCACAGCACGCAGAAGACAGCGTCACCACAGCAACACCGCCACCGGGCCTCAGCAACCGCAAACAAAACAAACAGTAGCAACAATCTTAAAAAGAACAATATTAGCCCAACTAAATAAGGAACAAAAGAGATGTAAACAAAATAAGTAAAGAAATAGAAATCAGACAATACAAGTTAAAACATTAAGACCAGGAGTTGCCCTGCCACGCCTCAGCGGGAGATGAAATGGGCGCGCTGATGCCACACCCCAAACACCGCTGCAATGAGGGCGGATAACTCCGCCGCAGTCAGACTTTAGATCAATTTCACAGAAACCCAGGAGATTAACGTAGACGGAGCCGAGCACAGCAGAACCGGTCCGGGAAATGAACACATTACAATACACTACTGTTTATGCTCTAAAAACATTCTAAATGACTTCGTTTCGAGTAAATTCTGGATGCTACCCACTCAGGACACTTGGAATACATTG
>NW_015150948.1:460235-462094 GCF_000732505.1 Cyprinodon variegatus
TTGCGGCTTTTCTGGACACTCAAAGAGGTTTCCGCCTTACCTGGAGTCTATACCGTCGCATCTGTGGCGTCCTTCCTGCTGGTTACCTCGGAACGGTCGCCGCTGAAAACGCGGAAAGCGAGGGGGAGTCCTCAGTTAACTGAAAATGTTTCTGGCTGCCTCCCTCCGTGATCCCTGTCGTCTTCCATCCAGACCATCCACAGACTACAGTGGCTACGATCTGCGGAGTTCCACGGAGTACAGATATCGGTGGCTCCGACCGGTCCTTTGGAACACTGGAGTGCTGCTCCCATGCTGTCGGCCAGTGCGGATCTCCCAGCGGGACTGTGTGCCAGAAAATCTCCGCTCGCTCAGCCGCTTCTCTCGCCAGACCGACCGATGCTCAGTTCACACGGCCCTTATAAATGTCTCTCAAGATTAACGTCTTATTTGTAAGAGATCTACTCTTACAAATAAGACGTTCATCTTGAGAAACTTTTTTACAACACATGATCAGGATTTCCTCCTGTTGACAGAGACCTGGGTGAAACCAGGTGAAAACAGCGCCTTCTCAGAGCTCCTCCCCCCCGGCTGTTCCTACCTCAGCCTGGCTGCTATATTTAAGGAGAGCTTCAGATGCCGGACGATAACCACCAAAAATTACTCCAGTTTCAAACTGCAGCTGTTTGTGATCAACCTTACCTGCCCTGTGCTGTGTGCCACAGGTTATCGCCCACCCAGATCTAATAAGGACTTTCTTCAAGAGTTCTCAGAGTTTTTGTCTGAGTTTCTCCCAAAATCTGATAAGCTGCTGATTTGTGGAGACTTTAATATTCATGTTTGTTGTGCAGCAAATCAATGGGCCAATGAATTCAAAGGCCTTTTAGTCTCCTTTGATCTCACTCAATCTGTTAATGCACCAACACACGAGTATGGGCACACACTTGACCTTGTCATCTCTCATGGGCTTCCAGTTTGCCTCAGAGAAATAGTCAACACTGCTATCTCAGATCACCTCCCAGTTGTCTTCGACTTTGCTGCCCCCCCACCTGGGGCTGAGTCTTTACTCCATCAACGGCTGGGGAGTTTCCTGCTGCCTTCAGAAACTCTCAGCTGCCTGATGACTGTGGGCGGGTTCCTCCACTTTGTCCAGACATCCTACTCTCCACGCTCCATTCAACATGTTCTGCGATTCTTGACTCTGTTGCCCCTTTTCGGCAAAAAACGACCCAAACTAAGTCAGATCCCTGGCTGAATGACCATACCCGTCTGCTCAGACAACAATGCAGACAGGCTAAACGGGTGGAAAAAGGATAAACTGCATGTATTCCTGGGCTGGTTAAGGGACAGCTTGGCTGTCAGCAGCCTTTGAGACAGTCCACCATGCAGTCCTTGTATCTCGCCTAGAGCACATCGGCATCTGTGGCGCCGCTCTCCAGTGGTTTAGGTCATACCTGGCAAACAGGAGTTTCTCTGTGGTGATTGGTGACCACTGCTCCTCCAAGGCATCACTGCCCTGTGGGGTGCCACAGGGATCTATTCTCAGTCCTATTCTGTTTTCAATGTAAATGCTACCTCTGGGATCAATTATAAAAAAACATAACCTGTCTTTTCACTTATATGCCGACGACTTGCAGATATATTTGCCCTTGACACCAAACGAAAACACTGCATTCACTAAGCTACTGGACTGCATCACAGATATAAAGCAGTGGCTGTCAGAACTTTTTGCACTTAAATGACAGCAAAACCGAATGCATTTTGTTTGGTTCTCCATCAATTTCAAATGTTCTCGCCACAAACTCCAGCAATCTAGCCCCCCTTTTTAAATCTCATGTCACAAAAAAAAAATCTCGGGGTAACATTTGATAATGGGCTCA
>NW_015150948.1:463010-464359 GCF_000732505.1 Cyprinodon variegatus
CTACTGACCTCAGCCTTTTTTTTTTTTAAAATAAGCTTAAAACCCACTTTTTTAAATTAGCATTTAATTCTGACTATAATACTGTCTCTTAGATGTCCTCTTTCTGTGTGCTCCTTTCTATGCACCTCTGGAAGGCTTTTAATGTCCTGCAGCGCTGCACCAATACAGCACTTTTAATTGTATCTTGTATGTTTTATATGTGTTATGTATTGTTTTTATGGCTTTATTGTAAAGCACTTTGGGAACCATTTGGCTATTGTAAAGGGCTATACAAATAAATTAGATTTGATTTGATTTAGATATCTTTCCTCCACAACAACTTGGCGTTGTCAAGTGGATTTCCTTAACTGATTTTTCTGTGAGCAGGTTTGAAAGTTTCTGATCAACCTGGGATTAATTCCTGACCTCAACCCAAATAGATGGAAGAAGGGGGAATTCTGACTTATTGTTTCCAGGGATCAGCAGTAAAGTACAAACTGATGTTTTTGAGACGGTGAGATATCTTCGGTTGGCAAAGAGTTTTAGATTTAGAATTAATTTAGAGCTAACAGTTTCTATTGGGGGAGAAAGGTAGATTTGTTTTTTACACACAATGAGGAAGGTTTGTAAATATAGCAAGAAACATATTTAATTTTGGTGAGACATGAGGAATCTAGAGTGGGACGCTCGCTTAGCACCAGCATACAGGTGTGCATATTTTGATTATGGTCAAATTACCAGTAGATGAAGACACGAGGGAAAGAGACTTGATGTTCTGACAAAATGGAACTAGAAAGAGGCGAAGTTCCAAGAAATCACCTCAGGCCCAGAGAGAAACAGGTTAAAATTAAGGCAGTGCTTAAACCTTACACTATCCTAAGTGGAAAAAAAATGCATTTTAATTTCTTTTGAGAAACTGAAAACTCCAAACTCTTACAGAAAATGAGTAACTCATAGCTAAAAACTCAAATTATTAAAGTAAGTAGGACATAAAATCAGGTGAAATGTTCTAAAAATGGAGGAATTAAACTAAAATTGAATTACAGATTAAAAAGCAAAAATATAATTTAAAATCAGGTGAGAGAGAAAAGGGACTTAAAGAGGCTGAAGGATTAAATGGGGCGACGAGACGACATTACTTCTTTATTTTGTTAAGACGAACAGCTGCATTTTTTTAATTCATCTGAAAACTCTTCCTTAAACTAACCATTGCTTTTTTTCCTTCCTGCCATTTAAGGGGTACATCCTGACTGGAGTCACTCCATGCAGAATTCAGATCAGACCTGGAAGAGTTAGCTCAGACATTAGAGTTGCCAGACGTCCCTCTTCCAGCCACTTGGTCCAGCTCCTCCAGGGGAATCCCAAGGCGC
>NW_015150948.1:464664-466589 GCF_000732505.1 Cyprinodon variegatus
ATCCAGATCTCTTTCTTTCAGTCATGACCCAAAGCTCATGACCATAGATGAGGGTAGGAACGTAGATCGACCGGTAAATCCAGAGCTTTGCTTTTTGGCTCAGCTCTCTCTGAACCACAACAGAGCCGTACAGGGCACACCTTACAGCAGACGCCGCACAAATCCGCCTGTTGATCTCCTGCTCCATCTTCCCCTCATTAGTGAACAAGACCCCAAGATACTTAAACTCCTCCACTAGGGGGAAGTACATCCTCCCCAACCCGGAGAAGACTCTCTACCCTTTTCCAGCTCACAACCATGGCGGAGTCCAACTCTCACAGAGACCAAACAGCCCTTACTAAAGGGTACGGTACTCCATTCTCCCGGAGTACCCCCCCCAGGACCCCCCCAGGCGACACGTTCAAATGCCTTATCTAGATCGACAAAACACATATATACTGGTTGGGTAAACTCCCATGCACCCTCCAGAATCCTACTAAGGGTGTAGAGCTGATCCAGTGTTCCAATGCCAGGACGAAAACCACACTGCTCCTCCTGAATCTGAGATTCCACTATCCGATGGACCCTCCTTTCCAGAACCCCAGAATAGACCTTACCAGGGAGGCTTAAGAGTATGATTCCTCTATAGTTGGAACACACCCTCCGGTCACCTTTTTTAAAATAGAGGGACCACCGACCCGGTCTGCCAATCCAGGGGAACTGCCCCTGATGTCCACGCAATGTTGCAGAGCCGCGTTAACCAACACAGCCCCACAACATCCAGAGCCCTAAGGTACTCAGGGTGAATCTCATCCACCTCTGGGGCCTTGCCACCGAGGAGCTTTTTAACCACCTCTGTGACTTCAGCAACAGAGATGGGAGGACCCAAGCCGGAGCCCCAAGGCTCTGCTTTCTCAATGGAAGACGTGCTGGTGGGAGTAAGGAAGTCTTCGCAGTACTCCGCCCACCGACATACAACGTCCCGAGTCGAGGTCAGCAGGACACCACCCCTACCATATATAGTGTTGGTACTGCACTGCTTCACCCTCCTGAGAAGCCGGATTGTGGACCAGAATCAATTCGAAGCCATATGGAAGTCGTTCTCCACGGGTTCTCCAAACTCTTCCCACACTCGAGTTTTTGCTTCAGCGACCAGCCGAGCAAAGCCTGTCAAAGCCTGCTGCGTTGACTGCTGGTACATCAGCTGCTTCCAGAGTCCGATAGGACTCCTCATTTAGCTTGACAGCTTCCCTCACCGCTGGTGTCCACCAGTGTGTTTAAGGGTTGCCGCCGTGACAACTTTGCAACCACAGCTCCGACTGTACCCCACCTCCCTCGGAATGTGTTAAAACCTCTACTGCAGGTAGGAGTTAAAGCTCCTTCTCACGGGGGACTCTGCCAGATGTTTCCAGCAAACCTTCACAATATGTTTGGGCCTACCAGGTCTGACCGGCGTCCTCCCCCACCATCGGAGCCAACACACCACCAGTAGTGGTCGGTGGAGAGCTCCGCCCCTCTCTTCAACCAAGTGTCCAAGACATGCGTATGCAGGTCAGATGAAACAACAACAAAGTCGATGATTGAACTACGGCTATTGGGGTCCTGTGCCAAGATCACATATGGACACCTTTATGCTTGAACATGGTGTTCGTTATGGACAGAAGTCCAACATTAGAACTCCATCGATCTCTGTTTATTTAACTGGCGTGAATAGTTCAGTACCTTTTGCCCACGACACCACACTTTACACTAGATTTGTAAATTCTTTATTAATGTTTTTTTCCCTTTTTTTTTTACAGTGGAATGAATTGCAGCAAGATTTAAGCAGAATTTAAAATAAAAAAAACAAAAACACATTTTGATTAACGCTCCTAAGTCAATATCTGACTAATTATTAAAGAGGCTTTTAATATTAGATTGGGAGTAGACAACTTGTACTTTGAAGA
>NW_015150948.1:467698-470085 GCF_000732505.1 Cyprinodon variegatus
ATTTCTTCCAGCTCACAGGAGGAGATGCTAAACATTCTTTCATTTCTACCAAAGGAATCCCTAAATTATATAAAATATTTCATTGCTTTCTGTTTATCTCTGGATAAAGACCCAGATTCTTTTTTGGACTAATGCAGATTTTATAGATCTATGTTTAATGCAGAATTCATAGTAGATCAGGAAGTGTTTGATTTGGGATGGAAACCTTTGATGTCTAAAATCATTCCTTTATTGGACATTTGTTCAACACATCCAATAGGACTAGATCTCCTATTTTCACAACTTTTGTGAGACACTTTTTAGGTAAGGCATTAATTTAACCATCCGTCCATTTTCCATCGAGATAAACAGGACAAACAACAATCATTCACACTCACACATCTAAGGAGCATTTAGAGAAGCCAATGAACCTCACAGTCATGTTTTTGGACTGTGGGAAGAAGCCGGAGTACCGAGAGAGAACCCACGCCTGCTCAGGGAGAACATGCAAACTCCATGCAGAAAGAGCCAGGCTGGGAATTAAACACGGATCTTCTTGCTGCACGGCAGCAGTGCTACCTACAGCATCACTGAGCAGAAATTTTTGGAAAGATACATATATTAATATTTAGTCAGCTGAGAGTTGCCTTTATGATTTCTTTGCAAAAGTATTGCTTTATTATTCATACGTTCCACACTTCCAGCTTTAGGTGAAGGTAAAAGATGTTTTCACAGTTTAGTTAAAACACAGTTAAACATTTAGAAGAGTGAAGAAGATGTTAGTTTTTGTGCTGCAGATATTTTCAGCATTTATTCAGCATTTCTCTGCTTTGAAATCTGAGGCTTCAAACAGCAACAATAAAGAAGATAATTACTGTCACAAAGTGAAAGAGCTTCATTTTTCTGACGGTGAGCAGGAAGAAGCATAATATAGCAGAATAAAGTTTTTGCTTTCAAACATGTTTTTACTGCTGGGATTAAAGAACATGTCAGAAAAACATGCGATTTAATGATAATTATTATCGTTTTGCCTTCTGATCAGGCTTGTCTGCATTCTGACTGCTTTCCACAGAATAGATCCTCGGTGGTTTCTATGCTGCTTTACAAACACCCATTTCTCTAGAAAAGGTAAAGACAACAAAGACGTCTAAAGATGATCTTGATGCCTTCGTATCATTGAGGAAGAATTTGACTACAAACTTTTACACTCCTGATCAAAATCTTAAGACCAGTCAAAAATTGCAAGAATTTGCATTTTGCACTATTGGATCTAAAGAAGGTTCTAAGTAGAGCTTCACAAGGTTAAAGGAAAAAATCAGCGTAAGAGACAAGAACTTTTGAGCGGGGAATTTTCTGAAAACTGCATTTACACTCAAACATTATTTTTTCAGCTGATCAAAAGTTTAAGACCATAGTCTTTAAAAGCCAAAAGCTGTGCAAAAATCTGGATTCCATGTCATTTTCTGTCAAGTCTTTACACTGTCAAGAACTCCTGATGGCAAAAGCAAAAAAGCTGACTGACTTTGAACGTGGCAGGATTGTTGAGCTGCATAAACTGGATCATTTCTAGGTTATAAAAACGCCCTCAGCGTCCTCAGCGACTCTTTTCTTTCATCAGTGGGTTTTAATTTCGTCTCCATTGTTTCAGTCATTAATGCAAAATTGGTCCATGGTGAAGTTTAGAAATGCAGATGAAAAGAAGAAATCCACACCCGCGAGTATCTATTTTTTAAATGTTGTGACATTTCGGGCGTTCTTCTTTTAACCTTCATTTTCATCCAGTATCCAGTCCTCACTATCTGGGATGTGCATGATACCAACATTTACTTCTGTATGAACTTTAGAAATTCACAGTGTTCAGCTGTCACATGATTATTAAATGATGTAGTTATCATATCATGCGTCAGTAACGGGGAGGTTACCTGTTACAGGTGCATGAACACTCTGCTCTTTGAGCTCATTCATGCAGTCTGAGCTTGTTTTGAAATTCAATGTATTAATTAATAGTAGATTATTATAGGCTACTTCTAGCTACAGGATATTTGATGCTATGTTATGCAGAAATAATGCTTCTTATATCTTGATCTAAATTCACCAATCTGTGGTAAACTAAAACGCTCGGATCTTTCTGTCATTTTGTGTGCGTGTGTGGCATCTGCAATCCATTGGCAATCCCGTTTCCGGAATGGGTTCCCCAGGCTTGGTATCCAATCAGCTCACTGACTTGCGCGTTGATCACAGCATTGAAACACCACTACTTATAAGAGCAGCAGGCACCATTCCGCATTTTGTACCGTGCTTTGTTCTATCCACCCCACCCCCTACCCCTGTGCTGAACAGTCTTGAAACATCTTCTTGATGCAATATTGCAATATTTTGACATTTTTATATTTCATTTTTTAATATTT
>NW_015150948.1:471436-485268 GCF_000732505.1 Cyprinodon variegatus
CCTCACCAGCTTGTTCAGTCTGTTTCTGTCCTGCTCTGAGCTGCCAAGGGAACAGCAGACGACAGCGTAGAGGAGGGCTGAGGCCCCCAAAGAGTCAGAGAAGGTTTTAAGGAGGGGCCTGCTGACTCCAAAGGCCCTCAGCCTCCTCAGGAGGTGGAGGCGACTCTGGCCCTTTTTATACAGAGCGTCAGTGTTGTGAGTCCAGTCCAGTTTATTGTTGACGTAAACACCCAGGTATTTGAAACTCTCCACAGTTTCTATGTCCTGTCCCTGGATGTTCACAGGGGGTGGGGTGGTGGTCTTCTCCTGAAGTCCATCACCATCTCCTTGGTCTTACTGGTGTTCAGAGACAGATGGTTTCTCTCACACCAGTCCACAAAGTCCATGATGACCAACCGGTATTCCAGCTCGTTCCCCTCAGACACACGGCCCACAATGGCCGAGTCATCGAAGAACTTCTGGAGGTGGCAGCTGTCTGTGTTGGAGGTGAAGTCCGAGGTGTAGAGGGTGAAAAGAAAAGGAGACAGCCCCCGCTGCAGCAGGTAGATGATGACGTCATCTACTCCGATGTTGGGCCGGTAGGCGAACTGCAGCTGGGTGGGGTGAAGATGGGCGAGGACGAGGCGCTCCATGGTCTTCATCAGGTGAGAGGTCAGGGTGACTGGTCTGAAGTGGGCTGGATCCCTGGTGTGTGGCGTTTTGGGAACCGGAACCACACAGGAGGTCTTCCACAGGGTGGGGACCACCCCCAGGGATGAGGCTCAGGTTGTACATGTTGCTGAGGATCTGACAGAGCTCATCTGCACAGGTCCTCAGCAGCCTGGGGGGGAGGCCGTCTGGTCCTGAGGCCTTCCTCTGTTTCAGCCTCCTCAGCTGCCCTCTCACCTGCATTGGTGTTAATGCAAGGGGAGGAGGGGGGAGGAAGGCACGACTGGAGGTGTGGATGGGTCGGGGGTTGGTGGGAGTGGCAGCGGTGGGGGGGAAAGGTCTGAGGGGCTGGTGGTTGGAAGTGTGTGGAGAGTTGAGGGCAGGGAGGGGACCCGTGTGAGGGGAGTCAGACCGGGTGAAGAAGCTGTTTAACTCATCTGTTAGCGCCTGCAGCCCTGCTGGTCCTCTGCTCAAAGCCGGATATGTTCTTCAGACCTCTCCACACATCTCTGGCGTTGTTCTGCACCAGCTGCTCCTCCATCTTCTTTCCATAGTCCTTCTTTGCCGCCCTGATCCTCCATTGGAGCTCCCGCTGAGTAGAAAGCCTGTTTCTTCCGATTCAGGAGGACTTTCAGCTCAGACTTTCAGGACTTTCAGGACTTTCAGCTCAAACAATGCTAGGCACAATACTCTCCACACAGAAGGTCATGTAGTCAGTGATGCAGTCAGTCAGGCTGTTGATGTCCTCACCATTGGAATGCTCCAGTCTGTGGTGCTGAAACAATCCCTCAGCTCCTCAGTGGCGTCATCCGACCAAACTTTCACTGACTGTGCAATTGTCCTTCTCAGCAGTGGAATGTAATGGGGGGCAGGTAGACAAGGTTGTGATCTGAACGTCCCAGCGGGGGGAGGGGGGCGGAGGTGTATGCATCCTTAACATTTGCATAAAAAAGGTTCAGCCTTTTATTGTTCCTGGTTGCATTTGACGTATTGTGTGAGCGTGGGGAGAGTGAAGCAGAGGGGGGCAGGGTTGAAATCTCCTGTGATAAGCAGGAGAGCCCGGGGGGGTTCGGTCTGAAGCTTGTTTACCACGCTGTGGATCCGCTCACAAGCAGCAGCGGCATCAGCAGAGTGAGGGACGTAAACGCACAGCACGATCACGTGACCAAACTCCTGCGGCAGATAATGAAGTCTTAAACTCACTGCGAGTAATTCCACATCTGGGCTGCATATCTGCTGCTTCACGTGAACATGAGCCGAGCCGCACCATCTCTCATTTACAAACACCGCCAGACCCCCTCCGCTCTTTTTTCCGCTAAAACATCATTGCCTTTCATGCTTGTTGTATCAGGCATCATAGCATCCTTTTCCAGATCAAACTGAAAATTTTACCAGCTAGATGATAACAATAAAAATAACAAAAATAGTATAACAATACGCCTGTTATTATCAGAGTAAGATATTGATGCTGTAGAATGATAATCCCTATGGTCTAATGTAATTCCTTGGAAAGGAGGAGCGCACTGCCACCTAGTGGATATAGTAGTCACATGTTTTTCACGCAATTCGTGAAACATGGAGAGCGTGAGTGAAGTGTCCATTTCCAACCAGGACCCACTGTAGCCCTCAAAGTTAGGAGCATTTTTTACAATTTTCACCATGAAAGTTAGGACCAGTTGTTGCAAAGTAAGGACATTTTGCTGGTCCTCACATGCTATTTTGCTAATCGTTAGGTTTAGGGCTAAAGGGTCAATTGGTTAGGGTTAGGATGAGGTATGCATTGGTAATGGTTAGGTTTAGGGTTAGTTTTAGGGTTAGGGCATAGAGAAGGTTGAAAATGACTGAAAATCAACGGAGGTCAATGGGAGTCAACACATGATCCTCACTATGATGGCAGAACAAATATGTGTGTTTGTGTGCATGTCTGTGTGCATGTGTGCTCAGATAAACGAAAGATTACAGAGAACACTGGTTAGCTGATATTTTAATTTAGTGATTATTACGGCAGAAAGGTACAATCACACCGTTATCAGAATACGCCTTAAAAGGCATAACCCTTCAACAGAATTCTTCTTGTGCCCCCAAATTCCTTGAAATGGCCTTAATAACCAGACTAGACATGACATCATCATATTCACCCAGAGACTTTACAGGCATGTCCTGTGGAGGTTAACCAAAGATTTTTCTAATCTGCAAGGAGAGACACATCTCCTTTATAGAAGATCTTTCCTAGGCTGCTGTGTGGCCAAGAAAGAAAAACATTTTTTATAAAAAAAGAATGATTTCCACTGTGTTTGCTTCAATCTGCTCATCTACTTGGGGCTTATAAGGTCAAAGGGCTGCCAGACATTTGACTGAACTTTTTTAGGTAATGGCTCTCCCCCATGATCTCCTTTCCTCACTTGACTCTCCCCCTCTGTCTCACATCCCCACACCCCCACACAACCTAAGTCACACAACATTATTTTATATATATATATATATAAACAGCAGATTCCAGGTAAAACATCAGAGGTCTCTGTCCAGAAGAGCGCAGTCCTAGGAACAGCTAAGATACTGCGCAGAACCCTCAACCTCCCAGGCCTCTGGTAGAGGACCCCAGCTTGAGGATGACACATACCACCCCACCAGGGGGGAGAAAACAGTTGTTTTTTATATATATATATATATATATATATATATATATATATATATATATATATATATATATATATATATATTCCCTAAACTATAATAACCTAATCTAAATCCATTCTAAACTATACCTAGGCTATTTAAATTCTTGATGATGGATGAGAAGCGAAATGTCTTCAAACTTGGAAACAAAGTCCAGTGGATTGATTTTAACTTTTTTTTTGAATGACTATGATCTGGATGACTGAGAATCTTGACTGGACGAGTAGTGTGGAAATGCTCACATTATTCAAATTTCCAAGCAGATCCAAGCACTTCTCAGCGACACATCAGTTTCAAAAAGATTGAAGCTGTTTCCAGCAGTTTAATTCAAGCCTAACATTACTAGCTTTACTTTGTATTCTGGGCCTTTCATGCTCTATGATTTTAAACCACTTACTTTTAGGATAACCTTTTCTCTTCTGTTTGGATCTTTTTACCTCTTATATCTGAATTGCCACAGGACTTATTTTGTGGATCTGGATCTTCTGTGTTTTTTGTTGTTTTCTTTTTTTAGGGGTTGGGGGGGTGATCTCTGCACTTGGGTCTTTTCCACCTACCTGGGCTAGCCTACCTACACCCTGGGCTAAATTCCCGAGTTGGTCCTAACAGTCCATGATGTTCATGCAATCAGCATCCACCATTGATCAGAATAACCGATTATTATTAACTGATGAACTCTGTATATTGGCTCTGTCCTCATTGGCCCATTTTAGCCTCAATAATTCCATTCGCTAAGCACAATCATCTATTTTTTTATTTGACCTATAATGTACAGATTTGTATTATATTCATCTCTAAAATAATAAAAAAATGTGAGAATCTACAGTTCATTACAGTATTAAACTGTGTGTAAATACAGTTCTTCGGTGTAAGGTTGTATATTAGTGATACTTTTACTGAAATCTGCGTCATGTTTTGCTAACACCAACCTAACCCGGTAAAGAAATCTGGGAGAAGAGATTAAAAAGTTTGGGAAACTTTAGAATAATGAAAGTATTTCAAGACAGAATCTCATGTTCTGCTTTTAATTAATAAAAAATGTATATATTTTTATAGGTCCATGGTTTTACTTAGCAAAATAATTCCACCTTCTATGTTGAGGTTTTAAATATCAGTCCTTAAAGACAAGAAGACAAATGCTTTTAATCATTGAAAACTTTATTATTGTAGCACAGCATCTAATACAAATTAAATTCTGATATCCTCTTAAGGTTTCTCACAAAAAGGGCATTTTACTTGAATTTCATTGCAGATGTCAATTTCCTTTTAATTAAAACTACAAAAAAAAAAAAAAAACATTCAGATTAACAGGAAACTACCAACTTAATTAAATCAGATGTCAGGTTGAAGGTTTATGGATTCAGGAAAAGATGGACCTACAATTATTTCGGCAAAGCAGTTAAAACAAGCACACCCATCTGCAGGTGCTGGCAGTGTTACCATGTTGATTTTAATTTCACCATTAAGAAATCTATGATATCATTAGTGAATGTATTTGAAAATAACTGTTGAAATTTTAGAAATAGAATTGTATCTAAAATATTTTGATTTTTATATATCAGGAATTGCTGGTCAGAAAGAATCAATAATTATCTGTGTTCATTCAATAACATCAGTCAAAATCAACACTAAATACCAAAAACGTGAGAACAATTTTGCTTCAAATGATTGTATCAATCTTTTCTGCTAAAAATTGTTCCAACATATCCAGACCTGTCGACATTATCTTCAATATCCAAAGAAATTTGCCACTTTCTTTAAAAAGCCTTTTTCTTCCTTTCTCTTCTGTCTCTCAGCAGAAAGTTGCTCGTCTGTTTTTGTTAATTGGTCTCGTTGAGACACTTTGGACATGAGTTTGGCCTTCTCCTTCATTCCCTCCAGAGACTTGATTCTGGCCTTGTAGCCCGGTTTGGCCTCTGCTTCCTCTCCTTTAATCATCATGTCGATGTAATCTGGAGCAGCCAGAGGATTCGGCCTGAGAGAAATCTCTTGAAGACGAGTGATGCAATTGGCTGACTGATCAATGAGGGAAATCATTAAGTCTTGAAGGTGAGCAATCTCTTCCTCTTGCCTCTCAATCAGTTGCTCAGTAGTCAGCTTTTGTTTTGCAGCTTTTTCATACTTGCTTTTCAGTTCTGGTACTGTCTTCCTCTCCTTTGTTTGGACATAATCCCACCTGTATGTTTGATTTGAATGCACATTCCAAATGCATTTTCCAGGACATACGGTGCACATCCCTGTTTGATCCATTGCTGCACAGCCCTGCTTCTTATTGTCGTTTGCTATCATACATGGGTAGTGGCAAGTTATGTTACACCTCTGACAGTTGGTGATGTACGCTCCCTTCTCAGTGATTGGTATTTGGATTGGTTTAATAACATCCACTTCAATCTCAAAGTTTTCATTTGAAGTTATGATGGCTTCATGCTCCTTGATCTTTTCTTTGGTTGTTTTTATTTCTTCAAGTTTGGCTAATCCAGCTTTGACTTGTGGCTGCAAACCTTCAATGACTGTCTCAAGTTGCTTTCGCTGTTTTAAAACTTCCTTGGTCATCAACAGGCTTTTAGATGTCATTTTGCCCAAAGATGTGAAGAACTTCTCCATGCTCCTGATTCCCATTTTCCAAAACATTTCATCAAAGCTCTCCCCCTCTTCATCAGAATCCTCATCAACAGTACTGTCCCCTTGCTGTTTATTCTGTGCAAACAGAGCAGAGTTGTTGAACTTGAAATGAACTGGAAATCCCAAATCATTTTTGGGACATGGAACTCCAGAGACATTTATTGCTTCAAGAACTGGTGGCTGCTTCCCATCTGCAAACGTGACCAGCATGACAATGTTCTCTGCCACATCTTTACCAAAGATTGAGAGAACTGAGTCAAACACGTACTTCTGTGTTGCTGTCAGACGCCCCAGAGAGGCCTGAGTAACAAAGCACACGGCATCAATCTCTGTGACTCCGTCTGCAGAGGTAAAAATCCTTCGGATCTGCTCTGTGATCTCTTGATCTCGTTCTACTCCCCTGGTATCTCCAAAGCCTGGTGTATCGATAACAGTGAGAGAATAAGGGATTTGGAACCCATCCTGGTGGTTGATTTGATACACAGAGACCTCAGAGGTTTGACTGTGAGCTTGAGACTTTGATGAATCTTCCTTGATAAGTTTAAATCTGAAGCTGTCATTCCACTCGACTCCAACAATGTAGTTGATCATTCCATTGATGAGAGTGGACTTTCCTGCTCCAGTTGCTCCTAGGAGCATGATTGTACAGTTGGGTCTTAGACTTTCTTTACCCAACAGGTACCTTCGGCAGCCATCTATGTCCAAGTCGTCCTCTTTCAGAGGAAGTTCATAGACTGATCCCGGTCTTGAGTTTGTTCTCTTACTGATATCTTTTAGATGTTCAGCCAGTCGTGCAAATTCTCGCCTCGTTGTATGAATTTGAACAATCTTGCTTTCCTTGCTTCTGCCGGCCCCACCACAATCACATAAGACCCTGACTGCATACTGTGTTTCTGACAGAAGACCTGAAATTATGACTTTTTCACCTCTTGATCTTGTTTTGCTCCAACTGAGGTTTTCTACCTTTCCCTTATCGGCAGTGCTTGCATATTCCACAATGTAACTCAGTATCTGGACATCTGGACCGAGCTCAGCAGGTTCCTGCCAACTAACCGATAGCTCAGATGAGTTTGGTTCACATTGAGGTTCTCCAGGAGGACTGCAGGGTAAAGTTTTAATTGGATAATTAAGGATATTGGCCGGTCCAACACCTGCTGAGGTAATTGCTCTGCATTTGAACTCATACTCTGTGTTTGGCTTCAGGTTGTTCACTGTGAGTCGTGCAGATTTTGGTTCAGTCTTCAGGTTCCATTCATCTTGTCCTCTGACACGGTACTCAACAGAGTAGAAGGTGATGTTCTCTGCTCCATGTAAGGGAGGAGAAATGTTCAAAGTCACACTGTTGTGGTTTATGTCAGCTTCTGTCACAGTTTCCGGCTTGGACGGTGGCTCAAAGTTCTTACTGACAGGGAAGCCATCTTTATAAAGGTAAATGGTTGAACCTTCATGTTTCTCATCTGCTAAAGCTACTGTTAGGAATGTTGTGCCTTTGGTCTCGCTGTTGGCCTCTGCAAAATCACTGAAGAGTTTTACCTTTGTTCTCATTTCATCGGCCACATTGTTAGAGAGATACCATTGATCCTTCTCAACGTCATTCGTGTGTGAATCATCTGTCTGGTTTCTGCTTTTGAGGTAGTTCTGCAAAGCGGAGAGGTATGGTTCACCTCTTTCCAGAGAGGTGAAGACGAAGCACACAGCATACTCTGCAGTGAGAAGTTCCTCGTCAAGGGTATTTGGAGACGGGATGATTTTGGTGTTTTTCATCATCTTGGTGAAAGATTTCAGGATGTTTATTTCTCTCTCTTTGCAGTCCATCCATTCGTTGAGGGTTTTGCTATTGAAAGGTGAGGAAGCCTTCTTCTTCAAGATCTCTGCAAGCTCAGACTCTTCTTCTCCTCCTCCTTGGATTGATGGAAGCTTCTTTGCTAATGTTTGCTGAAATCCAAGCCTGAACTCAGAGCACATACTTTTAAAACTTTGAAGTTTTCTGTAAATCTGTGGAAACTGCTGTGCTGTATTGTTTTTCATGGTATCGTTGCACCTTATTTCCAGCTCACTGAACTCCTCCAGGACACTTTGTACTTCTTGAACTAATCCTACACTTATTTCCCGGACAAGTTTAGCCGCAGAAGAATCTAAGTTTGTCAGAGGTAACATCCAGACCTTGATTGGTACAGCTTTTTCTCCATTGGCTCCCAGCAGCTTAGGAAGGTTTTGATAGATTTCTACTGCATCCTGAAAGGTTGTTGGAGTTTTCTCGAGGAGGAAATCTCCATGAAATTTGCAAGAGAATTTCTTTATTTTTTCAGTGTCCTTATCTTCCAGGTGTAAGGAACCTTTACCTTCAATTGATAGGCACGGAATCTTCTCAATCAAAACTTTCAAGTTGCCCCGAATATCTTGGTGACTTTCTGTCTCAGATTTTTCTTGGTCAAAGACAAAAAACGCTTGAGCTCCATAAAGAATGCCTGTAACCACATGTGTTGCTATTCTGTTCTCAAACACATATGGGTGCTTCACGTTGCCTCTTCCTAGATGATTCATTGACAATTCTTCAAACTTTGTAGAAGCTTTGTACTTCAGTGTTACTCTAGCTTGATTTTTGGATGTCACCTGATCATTCAGGTATTTGGCAGATCCTTCGACTTTAACTAGTCCTCCTAAAAAACTTGCTTTTAAAGATGCTTCAACGTCCAGGGCTGAAGATTTGTCCTCGATTGATTCAGATGCAACTATTTCAAAGCAACTGTTTGGTTTGGGGGTTTCTCTTTTGTCTTTTTCCAGGTCATCACGGTTCCACAGTGTTAATCCTGTAGAAACAGAGAGAATGCATTAATATTTTGGGTATATGAGAGGCAAATTAATGGAAGTTTCCACTAATTAGTGCTAGACACTGGAATCAAAGTTTTTCCTTGGCCTATTTTGTGTGATAAATGTTTGTTTAAATAGGAGTAATGATAGAGAAATCCAGTACCATTCACTATGCTGTTTAGGGGGACAGAAAGCATACGCCTCCCCTCCCTACTCTAGACAAGGGTGAAGGGAAGGTCATGAGAAATAATGAGTTCACAAAGCCTCCTTCATGCTATGGCTAAAATGTATGCCCTTCTCGGGTGAACGAGAAATAGTTATTTGAAATGTTTATTTAAGCAAATTTATGTCCTTTTATGAACTAAAGTGTTTCTGTTGGGAGGATTCAACGTTCATGTGTGTGTGTGGTGTGGATTATTTTTTAATTTAGGGGTGTGTTGCTGAAAGCCTCAGAGTCGCACTCAGAGCTGTGTTCAGCTGGTTTGTGCCATTCTCCTCTGAAGAATAAAATAAAACCTTTTCATCCTTGAATATCATCTCTCAGTGCTCATTTTTACTCCACAATACCCTTCCGCTAATCTGCTTGTAGAAAGTTATTTTTAGTTGAGTGCTTTGGCAATGTTGTTAACTTTAATAAATGCTTAGCAGACTTATTTTTCCCTAAACTAATCTTATATATTATAAATTATCATGATTTTTATTATAAATTATTAAGGGTTTTGATTATCATTCACTGCAATGGACAGGCGACCTGCCCAGGGTGTACCCCGCCTCTCGCCCTTTGACTGCTGGAGTACAGTGAAGGACTTTAATGGTAGCAACTGTAGTTTTGTGTGGTACTGTAAAACATTTACATCAGCTGAAATTCAATACAGTGTTTGGGTACAAATCACCATGACAGGTTTTCAGCACAGAGATGAAACTGCAGACTGAGATCGTTTACACATCACGCTAGCACTGTTCCTCGCCTCCTAGTGATTATCTATGGTATTACTCCTCTCTAGGATTGTCTAGGATAATCTAGATACCTGAGATCTCTTTCGTTTAATTTCTTGTGTCATATTCAGCTGATTTTGTTAGTGCTTTTGGATTTACTCTTGTTTATATGCTGCCATCCATCGGTCATCAGAATATCTTTAAGCTCTGGAAAACAATTCACTGATGTGCATAATGCTACATTTAAGCAGCAAAGGCAGCTTGTTCACATGCAAAGTCTATGATTGACACGCATCAAGGTGCATAAAAAGGTCCTGCAGCATCTAGAGCAGCAAGAGTAGCACATCTTGACGCACCTGAGCAGCCAAAACAGCGCCTCATGAGCTTCTGAGGAACTTCAGAAGGAGCAGCTGCTGGAGTTGGAAAAGTTCAACTTTAGCTGCTGGACGCTGCATCATCCAATCAGAGAAGCTGATCTGGGAGCTGGCAGGGAGTCAGACACAGCACTGCTGATGCAGAGCGCTATGATCACTCCTCTGCAAAAGGTTAATTAATGCTTAAATTCACTTATAATTTAGTGACAAATAAAGAATAAGCAAATAAAACAAGCATAATAAAATTGACAAATGTGAGGGAAAAAAACACACACACCACTCACAAAAAATGAAATAAATAAGTCAACAAACATTTGCATAAAGGCAACCAAGTCAGATTATGTCAATAATACTGAAATAAAAAAATAAATAAAAAATAATAATAAAAAAAGGCAAACTATCGAGGCTGCTGATTATTGTCAGTTCAGTCTTTACCTGGGAAAATTCAGACATCAGTGTTTGTCTGAAATTGTCCATTTTAGAGTCCAGTTTGTCATAAATGTCCTGTCTCAAACTTTGAAGTGCCTTGGGAAAAAACGTTTTGCTGAGTGGTGCAGCTTCAGATTTGATCATGCTCTCCCCTCCAACTGCACAAGTGTCCGGCATCAGCCCTTACCTTTTAGTGCCTGCTGGTATCACTTTAGAGCTGGTTTTCCGGCTCTAAAGTGACCCCACAAAAATGTTCAGCCGATTCAGCAGTCGGTTTTACTTGCATAAAAAAAGTTTTAAGTTGCTTCAAATAAATATTTTGTCACTATTTGGAGAAGCTCTGGGAAACACGCTCTAGCAAAGCCGCTCTCTGACATTGAACGCAGGAGCAGTAGAAGCATCAGACGCATCTGGACACGCTGTACTGATCGTGCTTCAGGAGCGTCACGGATGCTCAAGACGTGGGTCTGAACGTAATGAGTACAAGCATCATAAAGAGAAGCAGCAGGCGCTTTGTTGCTGCTCAATTCGTGTTTGGTGTGAACGTAGCATTACTGGAAACTACTGGAAGCTGTCTGCTCATGCACTCTTTGTTATCTGAGAACCGAGCCAGAACTTATAAATATGCCCTACTAATGAACTAGTACCAGTTTAGTGCGGTTCGGTTGTGTCTGGTGCGGTCTGGTTCAGTTGTCCGTGCCATTTACACTCAACAGTTACCATGGTTACTGTGCTCAGAATGATCTTGGCACGGTCTCAAAAGGAGAATGGAGAAAGTTTTAACCAGGCTCTCACTGGGAATAGAATATATCTGGAACATGGATTAAACTGGAGTGACAATGATACAGAAATCAGACCGATTAACGGCCAGGCTTGGCTTCAAGCAAGGGTCACTCACATATGGGGAAAGGGGTACCCTGGTGACCCTGGCCTATTCAGTCCCCACCCCCATATTTCCTATTTGCTTGGGTGTACTATCGTGATCATTACATCATCAATGGGCCACCAAGCTGCAAAGGACAGGCAAATCCCACATGGTGGATGACAGAACAACACTTGGTTGATTTCCTCAAGCATTTCTTGGAACATGCCAAGTGCTCAAAGGAGAAGCCCTGCTTACTCCCTCTGGATAACCACTGCTCATAACTATCTATTAATGGGCTGAAGTTTTTAGTGACTATTTGCCTTCTAATTATAAAGTTGAAAAATGTTTTAATCCTTGGATATTTTAATAATATTTAGCAGTGAGACTTTTAACAATGTATGAGACTTTTCATTTTGAACAACATGTCTCTGACTCACCCATCAAAAGGGTCTTATATTAGACCTTGTTAGATCTAATCTGGTGAGTCATAAAGCAACGTGTCCTTGGATTAATGATGGTGTTTGTGATATGAAGAGACAGAGCTTTTGAGGTCCATAGGTTGTACCTGAGGGAACTTAGGTCGTCTTTAAATGAAATTATAAAAAAGGCCAGATCTGACTACTTCCGCCAGCTGATCACCCTGAATAGGAAAAAAAACCTTAAGTGTTGTGTAATACCATCATATCTATTGTATGTCCTGCTGTTCCCCTTACAACTGTTTGACTTTCTAAAGTATTTTTATTGATAAAATCCAGGAAATAAAAGATCAACTTCCAATGCTCTCATTGTGCACCCCTGGTGCTGTTGAGCATGCACCCCACGGCCAGTGTCTTAGCTCTGCTAACCAGAATGCAGCCTTCTTTATGAGCATCGGATGTTCTGACCTGTAAGCTTTTTGTAAAAACATTTGATGCCAATCTGATCAATCTTTCACTTTCCACTGGTGTTTTCCCAGTTCTCTTAAACACGCCATTGTGGAACCACTTCTCAAAAAACCTAATCTGGACCCTACTGATTTAAAAAACTTCAGGCCCATTTTAAAACTTCAGTTTTTATCTGAAGTTGTAGAGAAGGTGGGATCTGATCAATTGGTACCCTTCCTGGAAAAATAAAAATATTTTGACACTTTTCAGTCTGGCCTCCGCTGTCAGGACTCCTGTTTTTGTGTTTGTGTCTCTGTGTTTGTCTCCCTTCCTCCACCAGGAGGCGCCTGGTTCTGGTCCGCCTCCTCACACACCTGCTGATGGTTTCCTCGTTAAACGAAGTGCTCTTCAGCTGCTACCTGCCACTACTTCGACGCCAGAGTGTTTGCCAGTTTTGGGTACTCTAGCCAAGCTGAGTTTTGCTGAGTCAAAATGAGTTTTGTTTAACTTTGTTTTTGTCTTTGCCTCTTAGCAGGAAGTCATCCTGCAAACTGGATATCTTGGACCTTCTCTCCCTGGAAGGATCAACTGAGCTTCAAACTGAGCTGGGGTTCAAACAGGAGGTTTGGATCCACTATCCCCAAGAGATAGTTTGAGCTTCTCACTGAGAAAGGGATTATTCTACTCTACGACCCGTTCAAGTACCGCAGGAAATCCGAGTGGCAGTCAGTTTCTCCATTCTCCGACTAAAAACTGCATTCTGGGTAAACCCTGTTTCGCCCTCCACCATTTAGACAAACACTGGAACCATGGCACACAGACAGGAGTCAAGGATTCAACAACATCTCTGGAAAGGTGAGTCAGCAACCAAATCCTCTTCTCCAAGTTCATGAGTTAATTTCCCCACTGAGCCTAAACTAACCGCTGTGTCTTCCCCTCACTTTTAAGTTCCGGTTGAGCAGTGTTCAGAGCAACACTTCTCCCTCTGCTTAACCTTTTCAATAAAACCCATTAACAGGGCCGTCACTAGGTTTGAGAGACATGGGTGGCTTAGCCCCTAGGTAAGATATTGCGCGCGCGTAGCGCGCGCCGAAATTTTTTCAGTGCACTTTCTAAGGCGCTGTCTATAAATTCATTATTTTAAGAGCAACATACCTGGGAAACACTTCCCTCACTAATGCTACTTCACCAACTAAACTACACCAGTTAAAATGTGCTAAATTACAAAGAGTAAATGGTAGGTGCCATGCATTACTGCATAAATGGAAGAAGGCAAGTGGTTCGCCACTCATCATAATGGAAACCTTCTACAGCAGACAGTTGTCTAACCAACAGACTCCCAACATCTTCATAAACCCTTAACCTGGCCATTCATCTTTCCCCATCTCCCCTGCACCCACAACCTGTCAGGAACCCCTGTCTGCTTTGCAATAACCCTGTTTCTGTGTGTGTGCTTGGTGTGTGTGTGTGACCTGGACTTTGGCATGTCTTTCTCTACACCTGGCACAGAGAGAAACACATATATGTGAGGTGAAAAAATAAAGAAGCTAATTAAGAGATACATATATATATATATGACTCACCATATAATTTAATTTCTACCTACAT
>NW_015150948.1:486145-487958 GCF_000732505.1 Cyprinodon variegatus
TGGTCCCTTGTACTCGTTACAGGACCAGAACCCGGACCATAACCTGCCCATGGTCCCTCACACTCGTTACAGGAACAGAACCAGCTCATGGTCCCTCATACTCGTTACAGGACCAGAACCTGCTCATGGTCCCTTGTACTCGTTACAGGACCAGAACCCGGACCATAACCTGCCCATGGTCCCTCACACTCGTTACAGGAACAGAACCAGCTCATGGTCTCTCATACTCGTTACAGGACCAGAACCAGCTCATGGTCCCTCATACTCGTTACAGGACCAGAACCTGCTCATGGTCCCTTGTACTCGTTACAGGACCAGAACCCGGACCATAACCTGCTCATGGTCCCTCATACTCGTTACAGGACCAGAACTCGCTCATGGTCCCTTGTACTCGTTACAGGACCAGAACCCGGACCATAACCTGCTCATGGTCCCTCATACTCGTTACGGGACCATAACCCGCTCAGGGTCCCTCGTACTCGTTACAGGACCAGAACCCGGACCATAACCTGCTCATGATCCCTCGTACTCGTTACAGGACCATAACCCGCTCAGGGTCCCTCATACTCCTTACAGGACCAGAACCTGCTCATGGTCCCTTGTACTTGTTACAGGACCATAGCCCGCTCATGGTCCCTCATACTCCTTACAGGACCAGAACCTGCTCATGGTCCCTCATACTCCTTACAGGACCAGAACCTGCTCATGGTCCCTTGTACTTGTTACAGGATCAGATTGCTCCTTTCATACGGTTGCACTCAATGAGGCGGTCTCGAATGATCTCCTGCTTTCCTTGCACTTACTTGATTCTGTTGATGTTTTTAAGAGCGAAACTGAAAGCCTATTAGGTTAAGAAAGCATTTTAATTCTAGTAGATTTAAGGCTGTTTTATGATCATGTCTTTCTTAACTGTCACTGTACTTTATTTGTATTGTAATTTTGTGAAGCACTTTGTGACCTCTATGTCTTTGCAAGGTGCTATAGAAATAAACATTACTTAAGGATGTCCATCAATGCACTTGGCACCAGGACACTTTAGGCCAGAGGTCGATGATCAAATTGTTCAGTTTTATCTTCCAACCTTGGAAGCTGCATGTCTCAGAAACTCAGGTGAAGAGAGGGCAGCGCTGTCCATCGATCCCCACCTAGTGTTGAACTTGATGCTCTGAAAGAGGAGGAAGCCAGACCTACTCAGCAGGCCCAAGCGAGTAGTGAGGGTCTGCTGGGAACGTCTGATTCCTGGGGAGGTTGGGGACATGCAGTATGAATGTGCAATGTTATCTGCCTCTATTGTCAATGCAGTCACCACTAGCTGTGGCTGTGATGTCAGCCTGTAGTGGCAGTAACTCTGCATTGGCAGACCGCAGTTGTGGCGCATATGAAGAGGCACTGGATGGTATGTTCCAAGTACAGGGCAATCACAATTCTCAGCCTCCCTGGTAAGGCCTAAGCCACGGTGCTGGAGAGTAGAGTCTGGCTGGTGGTCGAACCTCAGCATCAGGAGGAGCAGTGTGGTTTTTGTCCTGCCCATGAAACAGTGAACCAGCTCTACATTTTCTGCAGGGTGCTCGAGGGTTCATGGGAGTTTTCCTAACAGGTCTACTGGTCTGAGTTGTAGACCTGGAGTAGACATCCGACCTGGTCCCTCATGGTGCTTTACGGGGAGTGTTTAAGGAATATGGAGTCGAGGGCCCTTTAGTAAGGGCCATCCAATCTCTGTACAAGCAGAGCCGAAGTTTGATCCGCATTGCCAGCATTAAGTCAGACCTCTTCCTAGAACATCTTGGACTCTGACAGGGACGCCTTTTGTCAG
>NW_015150948.1:489238-490456 GCF_000732505.1 Cyprinodon variegatus
TGGTGCAGTGAGAAGCACTACATAATGTTCCGGGTTCAATTCCTGGCCCGGGGTCTTTCTGCATCGAGTTTGCATGTTATCCCTGAGCATGGTGGTTTCCCACCCTTTTTTAGAAAAAAAGGTAAAATGATTTTGACAGTAAAATCTAGTCTGTTAAAACAATTTTAGTTAGATTAAACAATATAATGATCAGATCTGACCAAGTCACTGGTTTCAGTTGTATTGTGAGTATTCAGTAGTATTGTTTCTAAAAAGAGGTTGTTTTGAAAGGCACGTCTGCTTTAAGACATTGTCTTTCAATTCAAGCGTTCAACCTGGATGCGGCTTTTGTAACTTGCTATGCTACTTAACCAGTATTAAGGCCAATGTGACCAGGTTGAACTGGTTTGCCCTTTTACCAGTATAGATTGGGTAAAATCACAGCCAAATTAGTTTGGTTAGTTTAACAGAAAGATTGGTTGGATACAACTTCCATCCTGATTAAAACCAAAAAACGTGGAAAAACTCTCATTTTTGAATAAAAATGACATTTTTGACCATTTTGCTCATCACTGCTCAGCATGCACAAACATTTTCACTGTCTGCTTGAGCTTATTTCACTAAAATGACAGAAAAACAGTGAACTTGAAAATATTGTTCTTTTACACACAAAAAAAAACCTTAGAAAAGATTTGATCATGTATCATTAACAATTTCAGCCGAACTTAAAATGGGAAGAAACAAGAAACACCATAGTAAAGAATCACAGATCTTATTTCAAACTGTAGTTCTACACTCCACCAGTAGGTGGTGACATTGTTCACCTGAACCTTCATGAACTGTGGGGATCGTTAAAGCAATTTGGCCAAACGGTTCAATGAGGCTTCATCTCACCATCACTAGTTCTAGCTTTTATTATTTAACTTTTGTGTTTTATTTTGGTGAATTTATCTTACCTGTGTTTCAGGAGGAAGTGTGACCTCACTTCCTGTAATTATAATCCCCTATAGCGCTGAGGTCACAGGACTGTACCAGAATAAGAGGGGGAATGGAAAACCATTTCCATTGTGATGTAATCAAATTTAGACCTTGCATTTGTTCATTTTTTGTGGATTTTATTGTATGGTGATTTGACCATAGTTTAGAACATGTTACTTATATTTATTTGAATGTAACTGTTGGAGCTATTTATTCTTTATTTATTTATCCATTTGAATTGTGTTGATTCCTAAATGTATA
>NW_015150948.1:493581-494548 GCF_000732505.1 Cyprinodon variegatus
GCGATTTTCAGGAGGGAGGAGAACCAGGTCAGTGTAGCTGGGTTCACCTGGTGTTAATGTTCTCTTGAGCCATGTTAAACCTTTGAGTAGTGATGGTGAGATGAAGCCTCCTGAGGCATTGAACTGTTTGGCCAAATTGCTTCAACGATCCCCACAGTTCATGAAGCCTTTTGAATATGTCACCACCTACTGGTGGAGTGCAGAACTACAGTTTGTAATAAAATGTCTTTTTTTTAAAATAGTTTTTCCCCTTTTAAAGTTCCTTTGAAATTGTTAATGATTGCTGTTAATAATAGAATATTTTGTCATTTTTTTTCCTTTGAAGTGTAAAATGTCCTAAAAGAGAACAATCATTTAAGGTGCTTGTTTTTCTCCCATTTTAGTGAAATAAACTGAAGCAGACAGTGCAAGTGTTTCTGAAAATTGGGCAATGATGAGAAACATGAAAGGTGTTGGTCATTTTTATTCAAACATGACAGTTTTTCCAAAGTTTTTGGTTTTAATCAGGTTATATAGTATAAGCGCAACTTTAAAAAACCGGAGGCAGGTCTTGAACCATCAACCTCAAGAGTGGAAGTCAGTGTCTTACAGCTGATGCCACTAACAATAATACACATAACTACTTATCCCTAAAGTTACAACTGTGTCCAGTGGTTTGCTCAGATTTTGATCATACATTGTTTTATCCCTCAAAAATATTTTTAACCAACTAGATTGGTTGTTTTTCCAACCAATCTATTCTTAGAATCTATGCAAACTATGTCCAGCTGACAGCAGCTCTCCAGCAAACTACCACAGAGGCTCTGTTCGAAAACCTAGGACGCATCCTTAGAAGACCGGATTCGAAGGCCGATTACGCCATAGCGCGGCGCCAAGGTCTGGTCGGATTCCAAGAGTCCTCGTTATGCGGCCTTAAAATGCGTCCTTCTTTTTGCCAGATTTGAAGGACGGGTCTGATGTATCCTCG
>NW_015150948.1:496771-498203 GCF_000732505.1 Cyprinodon variegatus
TAGACCGCGTCCTTGGAGGATCCAGTCTAGGTAGACCGCGTCCTTGGAGGATGCCTCCTAGGTTTTCGAACAGAGCCAGAGTGAGGATGTTTAAAGCCTGTTGAAGTTCTTGTGCTTTCTGAACTACTTCCTGAAGTGGTAACATGGTATCACGGTAGCGAGGCATCGGACGTCATCAATTTTGGCCCCTCCCCTAAATAAATCACGCCTCAACACGCGCTTCGGGGAAAAGCCCCCTCCATTACTCGACACAGGCCTCGAAGCCTCGGCTCATCTCATGACAACCTTTGAGGTGTTTATGGGGAATTTATTTATTCACCTTTTTGGGTGTAAAGAAAACAGCTGCTACACTGGTCATCTGCCTTCTTCAGACACTTTGGCCAGTCTATCTCCCAAACAGACAGTTTAAAAATGTGTTTATTCCAGAAAATCATAAAGGATGAACAATATAGAGGTGGAATATCACAACTATTTCTTTTTACGTTGTGAGTTCAGTTGTACATGTTTGATCAAGATTTGAGATAAATACGGATAAAAAAAAAAAGAGTTTATCTGATCCGGCGGTTTTCAAAGTGTGAGGCGTGCCTCCCCTAGGGGGCGCCAGAGCACCTTAGGGGAGGCGCGGTGCGAGGGAAAAAATAAATATGGATTTAGGACCAAGTTGGAACTGTGGGTCGTGTGGAGCGGGGATCAGTGGAAATGTTTCCCACCTTAGAGGATGTTTTGGCCAGAGCGGAGCTGAAGGTGCAGTTTTTACAGCAGGCTGTCTGCGCGCATTTGGAGGGGATGCGCGAGCAGTCTGATATATTATTTTACCATCTGTTGTTTTTTGACAAACATCTTTTAATAATACTATTGTTTTCGGAATAGTGTTTGATTTATTTTGTTTTTTATGTTAACTTACATGAAGTTAACATAAATGAAGAACATGAAGAAAATAAAATGTAGAAATCCTTACCAGGAATGACTGTGTCCTCTCTGCAGTCGTACAGCATCCCAAGGCTGAATGGTCGGCCAAGAGTCGCCACCTCGATCACCTTAGACTCCATCTTGTTTTCTAAATCATAAAAAGAAATGAATTTACAGGGCAACATTTCTGAAGTGTTTGCAAATTTTAAGGATAATCTTACAAAATGTTGCTCCAAACTCTATAATTATACAGTTATTGAAGCGGGCAGAACCAGAGCCATGAACCATTTTCTATTTTATTGATGGTTAACAATAAATAGGACAGAAAAAGGCTGATAAATTCAGAATTAACCAGAACATAGATGAATAGCTATGATCTATAATTATGAACTAATGTGGAAATCCTACCAGACCCATTGACAAAAATAGTCCAGACTGACTACAGAAGAACCAAAAGATAAAGAGAAAATATTTTAAATGCGTAAAAAATTGAGTTAAAACAGACATAAAGTAACGGTTTACA
>NW_015150948.1:501584-510817 GCF_000732505.1 Cyprinodon variegatus
CCGTGCAGCTGGCAGGGAGGACCTCTGCTTAAGAAACCATCTCTTGACCCAGATGACTTGGTCAGTTATAGACCTATATCCAATCTTCCTTTACTATCTAAAATTCCTCAGAAAGTAGTTGCCAAACAAGTTTGCGATCACTTACACCATAATGAACTTTTTGAAGAGTTTCAGTCTGGCTTTAGAGCTCATCATAGCACTGAAACAGCTCTGGTGAAAGTCACTAATGATATTCTCATGGCCTCAGATAATGGACTTGTATCTGTCCTCGTCCTGTTGGATCTTAGTGCTGCATTTGATACAGTTGATCAGAATATTCTTTTAGAAAGACTTGAATATTTTGTCTGAATTAAACGTACAGCACTAGACTGGTTTAAATCTTATCTATCTGATCGATTTCAGTTTATTTACGTTAATGATAAATCTTCCTCATACTCAAAGGTCACCTGTGGAGAGCTCGGCGTTAGGAATCCAGTTTGTGTGGGTTTTGTATTTGTGTCTTTCTCTCCCTCCACCACCAGGTGGTGCCCTGTCCTGTTGGTCCTCTCACACACCTGCAGCTGGTTGACTCATCACTGAGGACTATTTGAGCCATGGACTGTCACTACCTCGGCGCCAGAGTGTTCGCCAATTTTGGGTACTCTAGCCAAGCTGGGTTTTGCTGAGTCTGAGTCTTTGTTTTCACTGAGCCTAACCCTTTTTGTCTTTGCCTTTTCGGCAGGAAGTCACCCTGCAAGCTGGATGTTTGGCCTTTTTCCCCTGGAAGGATTGTTTGAGTCTCACACTGAGCAGGGGATAAACCTCCACTAGTTCTGTTAAAGTCCTCCAGGATTTCCAAGTGACAGTTCCCTCAATAGCTCTTCAGGGTCCAACCAGGTCTAAACCTGTCCGCCCTCCAATGAGTCTCTACCTCTGGATAAATCCACACCGACTGGATTCTTGGAAGAAAGTTTTCTTCACTATCATGTGTTCCGTTTTCTCTGTCTCGCCGAGTCATCGTTCTAAGCTCCCACGGATCCTAAACTAACCACTGAAGCTTCCCTTCCCTCTTCCAGTTCCGGTTCACAAGTAAACTCAGTTTCCTGAATCCTACCCCCGCTGATCTTATCAAGTAACCTGTTAAAACTTTTACCCTGGTTCTCTAAGTGGTTTACTGCATGTGGGTCAGATCCTTTAAGAAAATCATGACACTAGGACCAATTCTCTTTACTATATATATGCTCCTGTTGTGATTTTATGTTCTTTTCTATTCCCAGCCANAGACACGAAGGCTGTCCTGATTAGATGACCTCCGTACACACCGTGACATCCACAATGTGAAGGAAGGCCTTCTGCTCTGTCTAATCTGACTAACAAAATAACAATGCACATGATGTATAAATAATAAAACCTAACACCTCTAAACAATCTTGTTTTTGCCGTGATCAGAACAGCAAAAGGGGGTGCACTTCCGCACTATGCACTATGGTCCCAAAGGACGAGAATTTCCCTCCTCATAAAGCGTGATTTCAGCCAGTCTGGCCATCAGACACTATAACTGTCTGATTTTTTTTATTTTTTGTGACAGCTGGACGTGCCGTTTCCCCCTCAAATTCCCAACTAATTACCCTCTCAGCCTCCTGTTTCAGGATCACTTTGATGTGAAGCGGGGGAGGCTGAAAGTACGGAGAGTCCTGCTTCTCCCAAATAATCTTGGACATTGCCAACCTGTGACAGAAAAAAGCAGTTATTACACTTTGTATTGTTATTTGTTGCTTACTAGTTGCTCTTTGATAATAAGTATTATGATCCATAGAGGAACATTTGATGTAATTTGATTACCTGAAGAGAATAAAGTTTTTTTTTCTATAAATTAAAAAATAATATGTTGGTATTTTAATCATGTACCTACTCAGAATTAGGTTCTTGTCAAAGTTTTTTCCAGAGGTTTCGCTTGTACAAACGTTCGCTTTCCATGCACAGAGTCGGTGCCTAGCTTTCCTGCTGCACGCGCAGAAGCTCTCCATCGTTCCTCCGCCTCTTTAAATAGACCCTCCCGAGATGTAAATTCTGTCATCCGTAGAATTAAAACCATGTCAAGTTTTTCCTCATAGATTAATATGTTTCTGCTGTTATGGAAAACATTTTACTGAAACATTTAATAATACATTTGCATTTTAACTTTTAAATAAAATATGGTTTAATAATTTAGTCAGGTATAACAACAATAATTGAACTTTATTTGTCTCACATTGGAGAAAGTTTAAGGTTTCAATAATGCTTAAATGATAACAAGTAGGTAAATAAACATCTATAAAAGAACACTTGTTTTAACTAGGTATATACCTACTAGCTTTCATTAATGTAACAATATTGTAACTGCACTTATATTTGCCAAAGCTGAGCTTTATTGGTTCATAAAATCCCACAGAAGTCATCAAAGTGCACCTGAAGAGCATCACCTGCCCTAACTTCCATCTGACCCTCAGCAGGAGCCTTTAGCTGCTGTGATTTACTGAGGCCCTGGCATCAGTCAAGTTATCTTTAAACATTTGACATCAAGGCTATGAAAAGCAGAACGCCCAATCAGAACTTAAAAACGGTATTTATTCACAGAATAAAGAACACAACATCTATCTAAAGAAAACTATTATAATAGAAAATATGATAACACCAATTATTGATAAATGGAAAAAAAAAACATGACATAATACAAACACATAAAAGGTAAGTAATGGAGGAGTTTTTAAAGGATATTTATTGGGTAAGTATAAACATCTAATTCCAAGTGAGCATATTTACAGACATATCTACAGAGGTGCATCCTTCTACAGATCATGTGTGGTTCTCCTCCCTCTTTAGCCGACACTGTTCTCCCAGCCACTCCTCCAAAGATTTGCCCCCAGTTTCTGGTTCAGAAAGTGGCACTGCCAAAACGGCCGTGTCCAAACTATTTTGTTTTGGCCTGCCCACATTTGTATGGAGGACCAATTGTGCCATAATTAAAAATAGATACACAAATAAATCAATGCTCTAAAAATTAATACGCATACAATTAATTGCCCAATAAATAGATGTAGAGAGAAATTAAATTATAAAGTGAGACATAAATGTATATAATCTCTTTTAATTAGCTTCTTTGTTTTTTCGCCTTTGTAATATTTTATTTATTGTCAGTTATAATCTTTAACTGTATTTATTTATGTGCATGTTATAATATTTTTGTCTGGTTTATTCTTCCTTTGTAGTTTTTTTACCCTGTATTATTAGGGGCGTGTCTTAGAGGGTCACCTTCTGCCCATTGGTTGGTTAGCAGCCACCGGCCACAGTCACAACAAACATGGCTACCTACCATGAAGCTGTAAGTGAGCTGAGACATTTAGCTACTGTTTTTTTAAACAATGTTAACGATATAAGTATTTACTTTATTATTTGTCGTTTGGAGGCTCTGACAGACCGTGTGTTTCAGTTAGCGGCATACATGGACACAGCTGTCGACAATGTAGGAAGCGGCCACCTTCTTAACTCGGTCGCTAAATACCGCGGTGAAGTTGGTTTGAAGTTGAATTTGGATATTCAAGCTCCGCGGAGTCAGTGGGATCTAGCAAACAGTTGATCCGACTGAGGGACTCCGATGTTGTCCAGCGTCTCTCAGCACAGGTGGCTGTTGTTGACAGGTGGGCATGGCCCCGCACCTGCAGCTCGTTGGGGCTGCTCCAGCCAGAGCTTAAAAGGAGCTTTCAGTTGGCTGAAGGACGCCATAGTGTTAGAACGTTGTGGTACGCCTAGGCCTCTGTCCTGTCGACAGATCTTAATTCCTGAGAGTTTGATGTTTTGGACTCCTAGTTCTAACTTTGTCTCTCGCAGTTCGTTGTGCTCTGGATTACTCACCCGTCTGTCTCCGTGCTCCGAAGACTGGTTCCGGAATCCCTGCTGCTCAGACGTTCCACTCTAGCCCCCTCGGTGTTACCGAGCCGGACAAGAGAACCCCATTCCTGGATTCACTCTGGTTCCTTCAGCTGCTCCTCGAACCTGTCTCTGCTGTGGTGCTGCTCAGGCTCCCGTGTATGTTCCATCCGCAAGCCCACCTGTCACTCACCCTCCCTGGATAGGTTATCTGTACCTGGCGTGCTCCTAAGTCATATTTTCCTACCTCACCTACAGAGCTATCTGTATCTGTGTATATCCTACATAAACTGCTCCCTGTTCTCCATCTGTGTTTGCATGTGGGCCGAACGCCTTAAAACCATGACAGAAGAACACTCTGGCCAAACTGACCCAGCAGACACTTTCGATGGGCAGCTTGCTGCCCAGCAGGAGCAGTTACAGGCTCTTGGCTTAATGCAGCACAAGAACAGATGCAGGTTTTGACAATTAAACTTAACCAAGTTACCGCCGCGTTAAGCTCCGCATCTTTCAGCGTTCCGCCTCCTATTAACTCGTCATCTGACTAACCTCCATTCAAGGTCAGTTTTCCATGTAGCCTCAGCCGCCACCTTCATGATTCCCTGTTGTCATCACCCCATTGGGTCTTTAAAATGTTCATTTGCCCCAAGACTATGCCGAACTTTATGTTTACCTAACCCACAATTTAAGGAAGCAGAGCTTTTTGAGTTTTTTATGGTGAGAATGAGGATTTTTTTCGCTCTTCTTCCACCTTCTTCAGCTCCCAGCCAGATCCTGAGCCAGAGCCCTGTAGCGGGCGTTCTGCGCCTCCAAGCCCCTCAGCAGCCACAGTCGGCAGCCCCCTCCAAGGTTCCTGTGCCTCAGTCAGCGGCTGCTGCAGAGACGGCGCCCTCCAAGGCTCCATCTGCAGAGACGGTGTCCTCCAAGGCTCCAGCTGTAGAGATGGCATTCTCCAAGGCTCCACCTGCAGAGACGGCGCCCTCCAAGGCTCTAGCTTTAGAGATGGCGTTCTCCAAGGCTCCATCTGCAGAGACACTGTCCTGCAAAGGCCCTCCTTTGTCGGCGTCCTCCAGAGGCCCTTCTTCGCCATCTCCGGCCTCATGGCCAGCCTCCTGAGACTCTGCTTCTTCAGTGCCCACCTTTGGTGTTTCTTGTTTTTGGGTTGCCTTGGACACTGTTTTTATTTTTTTTTCTTGTTCTCTGTAGTGTGAAACAGGATCGGGATGAGTTGGTAATAAAGATGACACACAGACACACACCATGTTTCTGCCAGAGTAAAATGTGTAGTTTTATTCCGCCACAGAAAACACCAAAACAAGCACATTAACCAAAGCATGGTGCTGAATACAAATTATATTGTTCCAATACAAATTATATTGTTCCCCTTAGGAACAATATCATTTGTTCCTAAGGGGAACAAAGGATAGGAGAGCCAGTCAACCCCAGCAGATTCTGCCAGTGCCAACCGCCACTCCGTCCTTTATGCCCAACTTCAAAGGAAAATATTTTGGCCAATCAGGAAAATAATCACTCCCTCTAACGCCTGGAGCGCATGACTACAGAAATCAAAATATGGTACCGGCATCCCCTGAATTCACCCAGGGCTCGTGGACAGCCGATACCAAAAACAAGTTACGTCATCCTCAGAGGATGGTTACGGGAGCTCGTGCGTACAGAAACAGGTTACATTATGCTCAGAGCTCATGGACACAGAGTAAAAACATGTTCCTGCTTAGATCAAAACTTGTATAAAAAGAGTGCTACATTTGTGAAAACTTGTAAAACTTGTATAATAAAAGTGGCAAAACTTGTATGACTGTCAAAGAACATAAAATATGAACCCCTTATTGTCATGATTTAATTAAAGGTCTGACCCAAAATGCAGAAGTCCAAACAGAGAGACACAGATGAAAAGTTTGGCGGATTTTATTGAAGATGTTAAGCTCAGTGCAGAGTTTCCCTGAACTCTGCTCAGCCGGAACTGGAAGGCGAGGGGAAGACAGACTGTTAGTTCAGGCTCAGTGGGAAATTTGATTTGTTGATCTTGAAGGAGAGGATCTGATTGTTGACTCACGTTTCCAGAGAAGTGAAGGATCCTTGACTCCAATCTGTGTGTGGGTTTTCCAGTGTATGTCTGATTCGGCGGAGGGCAGAACAGAGTCCTGTAGCTATACATGGTCACACCCTCTAACAGGTGTTTATATTGACAGTGGCCTCAACTGACACACACAAATGTCAGTGGCAAATGTCTGTGCAAATGGGATCAGTGTCTACGTTTCGTTACACAGCTCAGATTCCAAAACATTAAATGTCATAATTTTAAAGGTTAACAGCTGCTTTTTATTAGACTAGTAAACCAGCCACCAGCGGCCAAAATCATTTTTGCCAACGAGTGGTCTAGCCTCGATCAATGCGCCAGGCCCTAGAACTGGCGGGCCAATCACAACGCAGAGATGTTTTGAATTTTTGGATGAAAATTGGGCGGGGTTTTAAGGGTGTGACAACAAAGCTGTGCTATGCTAGAGAAAGCACAATAAGGAAGATGGCAACAACTATTGAACAGTAGCATGCACTGCAGCAGCTTCCAGTGTAGCGCTTACTACCTCACAGTCAGTTGCTCAGAGCGTTGGCCAATAGGCACAGACATGGTTTGAAAAACAACAATCTTCCGATGTCTCATTCATCGGGACCAGATTAGATTACACATTTAATCTCACATTTAGTCTGGATTATCAGGCTAACTTTTTGTATCTCAGCTTCTGTTTTTCCTCTCCACTTTGAATCAATCTGACTGGATGATCTGGTGAACTGTAAAATGCCTTGAGATGACATGATGTGAATTGGAGCTATAGAAAAAAACTTAATAGAATTAAATTGAATGCTTTCATCAAATACTTTCCCATAAGGGAGACGGTTCAGGATTCCTCTGTGTACTACCTTAAACACTTGTTTGTAGCGCTCCCCATCAGTCTGATCGATAAATAATTAGCAGGGCCTAAAATAGAAGGAGGCTCGTCTTATGATCCTGATGATGATGATGGTGATGATGATGATGAGGTGTGTGTAAACTGTATGAGCTTTTTTGTATCGTTTTGTATTACTGGTTGTCTTTGAAGTATTTTTTATCTTGTATTACAGTATTTTCCCCTCTAAAATAAACTTCTCCCCCAGGAGACAGATACATTTTCTTATCTTTTCTTATCGTAAAATGTAAACCGTCTCATGCCCCATCTGTCACAATTTTAGCAAATAATGAATTTAGTTCTGCTGTAGGAGCCTGCAGCAGGCAGGGAACAGATGAACCAAGCGGCAGCTACATGATCTCGACCACATCATCCTCCAGGACCTTTCTCTTAGATGATAGCCAGATTTACAGTTCTGGCTTTAAACAAGTTAGAAATTGTCTTTATAAAGTGAGAATGTGCATTTTGAGGGAAATTGGATATAAACAAATCATCTTTTATCAACCATTTTTATTGATTTTATCTCAGTTTCATGATGAACAGAAGCTCAGGTGTTATCCTAAAGGCAGAGTCAGGCGTTGTTATGTGCTTCGGGCACATTATTATTTATTTTGTTTATTTCTTTTTCTTGTTGCGACGTAAGCACATTTAATCACGTTAATATGCGGCATTGTGGCCCGTCTATAAATAGGCCGGCGTTCAGAATGTGGGAGGCCGCCCCACTCCGCCCTGCTGAGACGCAGCTTTTCCTCTCGCTCCTGAGTTCGACCCGTGGTAGCGGGCTGGAACTGAGACTCCAGGCTGCCATGTGGTAATTTTTTTATTTTTTTGTGGTTTGCCGATTTTGGCCTGGTGGGACCGGTGGTCCTGTTTTCGATCTTTTCTTTAATATAGGTTTTGCCCTTTTTTTATTTTTTGCTTAGTCCGGCTTCAGCTGAGGCTTCGACGGCCCTGTATAGAGTTGGCCCTCGGCTGTGCCGTTTTGTTCTTTTTTGCCGGCTCACCAGGTCCACCTTTCTGTTAATACTTTTGGAAGGTTTTTTTTCCCCTTTCCCCTTTTTTTTTATTCTTTTTTTAATGGGACATGGGATTTGAGGGCCAACTGACCATCTTTTTCCTTTTACCTTTTAGGAAAGATCAGAAAAGTGGAGAAGTTGAAATATAACTGATTGAACCCTCATCTTCTTTTGTCTCGTGTCCTTAAATATGTTGTGTCTTGTGTGGACATAACAGGCGTTAAATATAGAGCTAAAGAAAAGGACATTTTCTACATTTCTGTATCCTCTTGCAAATCAGCAGAGGACAGTCTGTACTGTCGCTGACAGTCTTTTTCTGATCTGTATGGCTTAGAGACCTCTTTTCTGAAAAAAAAATACTCTACTTTTTTAATTTCTTTAAAATTATTGGTTTAGTTTAGCGATAACTGTAAAAAAGAGTTAGAGGTGAAAAATGACTAATACTGAATAGACCCTAGCTCCCTATGGAGTGGCCTGGTTCAGATGATCAAAAGTCAAAAAACTTTTATTGTCATCATATTCTGCAACGGATACAATGAGATTTTGGGACTTCCATATCAGCTACCGTAAAATAAATAAAAAATGAAAAATAAAAAAAATATAAATATATTAAAAGGAAAAGGAAATGTAAACAGTAAGATGGGTAAGATCTTAAAAGCCTGTCCAAATGTAGCTGTCCATCATATTCATGGGACATGTTTCAGCGAGGACTACATGGTTGAACAAATAAGCTGTTGTTCTATGAGCTACAGGAGAAATGAATGCACTCACTAAATAAGACATGATAGAGGTGGACCTAAGAAAGATCACTGAGCTGTCAGTACGTGTGGATCACCCAGCTTACAGAAGATGAAAAGCCATGCACCAGAGTTAAACACAAAATAGCGTCCTGTTTCAAACCAATGCATCATCAGCAAACACAGGCACTTTAATCTTAGCCTAAAGTAGCTTAGCTAGAGCATGACTGATATAGATCCTAGCAGGTGAACCAGCACGTTAAAACAACAGCTTTATCAGTTCAGTCAAGTCCTTTTATTTCTTTCCTCCATTTAGCCAGAGGTTGTCCAGTAATTTTCTCTGTCCTTGATATGCTGACGGGACTGTTAACAAACCTCACTGGATATAAAATACTGAAGTTGGTTTAAAGTCTTAAATAGGAGGTACTTTCACCTGGAATCATATACCTCGAAATTGGTAGGATTTTATCTCAATATATTTTAATACAATACAGGGATTTAATGAGGAGCAACCCAAAGCAGAGCATCATCACTTCATTAAAGGAATGGGATAAATGTGATAAATTATTTTCAAATAAAATGAAATGTCACCACATACTTCTAAATGCATGATATTTAAATAGACTAATGGT
>NW_015150948.1:513682-518811 GCF_000732505.1 Cyprinodon variegatus
AGACTGATATTGAATGGGCCTCCTGCGGAAGCTATGGTCATGCGATAGATGCTGAATGCGGCAGGAAATTGCCAATAGAGGATCTCTGAATAGACAGAGATCGGATGATTTCAGGAAAACTGTGACGTCACCTGCTGAAGCGACCTGCTGATTGACTTCAGGGGAGGGAAGAATAAGAGACTAAATTAAAATATTCCCCTGAATAATTTAGAACGAGGCTAGTGAAAATATCAGCATGTGTGTTAATATAAGGTATGCCTGAATAAGAGGCAGACAAAGCATAAAGAGCGAACTCAAATAGATAGAAAATTATGAATGAAAACATGGTTGAATACGTCTTACCTAAGGCTGGGCCGGCGGGCGTTCCCTAATATGAATGAGGGGAGGGGGAGGTCCGTCTGAGCAGACAGCGGCAGGGATGACGTGGCAGTGCAGGGATTTCCAAGTTTGGAGCGTGCGGACAGCATCAAACGGATTGAGTGAGAGAGTCCGGTGGAGCGGAGGGAGGCTGAGAGCTGTTAAACGCCAGAAGGACTAGACGGGGGAGCTGTTATGAAACAGGAAGCTGAAGAAGGTCCAAGGCTGCATCGAAATGATGAGAAGGAGCGGGCGTAGCGGTGACTGCTGCTGGGACAGATCCGGGAGGCCTTCTGCGCCTGGCGAGGGGAGCGGAGGACTTGCATGTCTTTTGCGGCCAGGAATCGGAGCAGATTGAAGAGCGGAAGGCGAGGGAGATGAATCACGAGGAGGCAAGAGGGAGGCTCGTAAGACATCTGAGCAGAGTCTAGGTCGGAGCCTGGCAATATACCCTTGGAGTGTAACGCGGAAGAACGAGATGAGAGTGGCTAGACGGGAGCTTCACCGAGCAGGGAAAATTGGATTGTCGTCTGAATCGAAATCCGACATTGCGATTGCAGGATAGCGGCTGTGGTGAGATTTGAGGGAGTTTATAAAGTGGAAGCAGGACGCTGATTTGGCTTCATGGTGGAGTAGTTCGAAGCTGATTGGCTCGCTTCAGAGACGGATCGGCTTCTGATTGATGGAGGTAAGTCAGAGTTTCTTCAATTGAACTTCCGCTAGAGCTTCATCTTAATGCACTTTACAGAAACAATTCAACCAGATAATACAGTCAGATTGGTTAAGAGTTTTCTATCTAAGTAAAATCAGCCACCATAGACAAGTCCAGGAAAAAAATAGCGAAGCAGATGAGTTCCAAGCCAGTTGTCAGATCAGAGGATAGAAGAGAGTACATACAGTTAGTCACAGTAAAAGAAACAGAACTACCCTGCAAAAAAAATTCCAACATCTATAAACAAAGGTGTCGATCGGAGCGGCTCACCTGATACTTCTCCAGGATAGAGTCCAGAGCATGTGAACGTAGCGGGGCGTCACGCAATTCCAACTCCCTGCTCAGGAGGATGTTCGTTCATGCTCCACCGCTCAAAGTTGCGCCAGGACGCTCCGCTAAAAATCTGCTCCGCGCTCACCTTAATTCTCCTGCCACTCTGGCGTAATCACTCCATGCTTGCTCAAATTTTCAGGAGAAGGTATTTTCTGACATTCATGTAATTATGCCAGTTTGATTCAATTATGTCACCGATACATGTGTATTGTCTTATTGAACTGGCTGTAAAATTATTGCACAAATTATTGTTTCCCAGCTGTGAGCGTAACACCTAGCATCGGAGCGAACTGGAGCGGTGCAAAATCCTCACCTCAGCCTTTGAATTGAAAACCACTCTTTGTTCCTCCATATTTCTTCCACTCTGCTCACAGGCTCTGATGAAATCACAGCGAAACAAGAACAGACCAGATCATGCTACAATGATGGGAAAAAGCATAGAGTTACAGTAAAGATAGACATTGAACTAACAACTCCTGCAGAATGGGAACATACCTTTAGAATGGAAAAATATGATGAAAATGGTCCCTAAGTCCTCCTGCAGTCAAAGGATTTATCAGGATTTGTGGGATTTATCCATTGCCCAGTGCTTTAATAAGTTGATCATTAAATGACATTGCACCATCAACATTATTTCAAATACCTGAGCTTTGTCATCCTGCACCTTGATGCTGTTCTCACATTATGGAAAATCTGAAATGAGAGACAGTAGTTTCCTTAAAATAATCTATGAGTCATCTAAAGCACTAGTTTTTTTGTTTGTTTTTTTACATTACTTTGCATTAGTTTACATTACTAAACGCATGCTCTTTACGTAGAAATAAACACACTGACAATAGCAAATAGCTGTATTGTTTACTTTTGGTATATTTTGTGTTTGCAAGCAATCACTAGAAGCAAAGGAGATCAATTATTCTGCAGAAGCTCATATTGATCCAAGCCTCATTTCATTATCATCGAGGGCCATAGCTTCTCTGACAATAAGTAGAATTACCCTTTTTGAGTCATTAATTCCTTTTCATTTTTCCATTTCTTCTTCTGCTTTAGGCTTCTACTCAGAAGACACAGCGATGCTGGATTTGCCCATTCATCATACAGTTGCATATCTTAGTTAAATTGGAAGAAATGTCTCAGAAGAGAGTCACAGTTCTGGATAGCAGTACCCAAAGTCAGTGCTGCCAAGGCGAAAGGAAAGAGGGAGCGAGGGCTTAGTGAGCTGTACTCATACCCAAACACAGGATATGAAGATGAAACACTGTACCACAATGTATCAAGAGAATAATTTAAAAAATTCAACTTCAAATTCAACTTCAAATTCAAACCACTATTCAACTTTTTAGAGCAGTATTGGGAGTTGCAGACCAGAGTTGCAGAACTATCCACATATCAATCAGGCTTACCCCTGCTGGGGTTGTGAGGGATTCTGGTGCAGAGCAACACAGAGAAAAACAGGACAAACAGCCATTAACACACACACTCACACCTAAGGAGAATTTAGAGAAACCGGTTAACCATGTTAAAGGAATAGTACACCCAAAACATGATTAGCCTTCATTTTCTACTCACCCCCATGCTGAACAACACTCTGGAGTACTTTTTTGATATNTTTATTTGGCCCGTCTATCACCAACATAGGCCAATCAGCTAACCAGTATTTTGGCCCCTTCCCAAAATTACTTCTACGGAAGGTTTCCAGATGGATATGCGGAGCAAATCCATCTGGCGGAGTCAGGCTAGCAATAGAGGGCCTCTGTCCTTATACCTCATCCATGAGGACAAACAATGGCCAGGTGGCAGCAGTAGGATTCCCACTGACCCCCTGCCCTGTCCCTGAATCTTTGCATTCCTAAAGTAGAGGAAAGCAATTTTGTGTAGTGTTTCTTTAAAGCTAGAAAAAAGGAGTGTTTCTAGACTTGGGTGTGTTTCATTACATTGGCCAAACCTGAAAATACTTTGTATTTTTTCTTTAAGTTGTCCCACTTTGTTTTGGCCTGTTGTGGCTTAACTTTTCCCTCCAGGCCCATTTTCTGCAGGATTGTTCTAAACAAGAGAAATGAGAAGAGATAAACACACAAGGATCACTTCTATTACAAATATAAGATTTACAAAAAGTGGCATCTGGGCATTATTTGATGTGATCAAAAGATTATATTTGTATGGTGTTCTTTGAACAGGACTTCTTTTAACTTGTGTGACTTTTACATACAAATGCAACATGTATATGGAATTATGCCTCAACTCTTACCTCCAACCGACTGTGGCAGTATTTTTGGCCCCGGTAAAGAGGTGGTCATTTTGCCCACGGAGTTTGATTAACTCTGGGTTCTGCATGGTGCGTGCGGGCTGGCCAGCCAGGGTTCTCTCCCCTTGACATACTAGACGTATGTCAATGTGTGCCAGTGTGTCTCAGCGTACTTCAGCATGCTCATTACATATACAAAACCTACCCATAACTTAACAAACGTATGCCAGCGTTGTAGCCAGTTTTTTTTAAACATCAAGCATACTGTATGTTGGTCTAAATCTTGAAGGTGTGACAGGGGCATCAGTCTCTTGGTGTTGCCTGAGGTGATTATTATTAATTATGCAATTTGACTTGCTATGGGGATTATTTATATTATATTTATACAATAATATTATAATTATTAATATTATTTTTCTATAATGTTATCTATATATAGATAATAACTTAATGCTTTTACAACCTCTGTGCACACACATTATTTGCTGAGGGGTACCTTTTTTGTGCTAGAAGGCAAGACATGTTTGCATCTATTTCTATTATTTCAAGCTAAAAAATGTGATTTGTTTTCACTGGCTGAGTGTTGTATATATTCTTCTTACATAGCATAAATCATTACTTCATGTTCCCAATACTTGTATCGGTCCCTGACGAACAATCCCTCATTGCCACCAATTGTTTGCTTGAAGACAACAGAAAGTACCACCCTTCCTTGGAGTGCAGTTACTGAAAAAAAAAAAATCTTGTTGTTCTGTGTGTGTTGACGGATGGACAATAGTAAAACTGCACAATATGAGTCAGTGGGCAATAAAGGTGGTGTCGCTTTGTATTTTCATATTAATTCAAAGGCTGGATGTGTCTGTGACAAATTTCCTTAGGGATTGTCGAATCTATCTTATCTGTCAACCTTCCTTATATAGTTACTGAATATGAGAATCGCAGATTCCCAGGTGTGTGATATGTTACAGGTAAAATAATCCAAAGTGAAAGTGTAATGCATTCAGATGTTGCTTTTTTTAACAATATATGGCATCAGCCCTTACCTCCTGAATTTCCTCTGGCATTCTTGTGTTTGTGTGAAAGGAGAAGTGACTTTGCATACATTTGAGTTTTCAATTTAGCAACTTTTAATAACCGGATAGATTCTACATTTTATGGAATAATTAAAACTACTCCTTGAACTGGATCATTCAGTCTTGTCCACTGATCATTGTGTACTACCATAGATTTTTCTGTCACCTTTGTCTATTCAAAAATACTCCAAAATACTTTGCAACAATATTTGATAGTGGTGCAAAGTGCAGGTAAGGAAGGCCCAGTAAAAAAAACTATGTATGTGTGAAACCATCCTACCTGCTACTTTGTTCCTCAGGGAGAATCCTTAAAAATAAAGTTCAATTCAATTCAATTCAGTTTATTTATATAGCGCCAAATTCACAACACATGTCATCTCAAGGCACTTTACAGTTCAACCAGATCATACAG
>NW_015150948.1:520395-531065 GCF_000732505.1 Cyprinodon variegatus
GTCTCTACCAGATAGTCTCTGGAACAAATTGATTCCAACAAGGCATTGTCTCCTCTATAATAACTCTTTGTGTTATTTGTATCTACAAAACAACTTAGAGGGAAATGATGAATCACTTGGATGGGTAGTGACAACTTTTTGGCTTTTGATGCTGCTGTACAGTACATGTTAGTAAACTAATAGAGGGAAGGGTTAGAGTTGGTCCTTAAGCTGCAATAGCACATCTTTTCTTTGTTCTTTATTAACCTGGCTCTTAATTAATCTAATACTTCTATGTCTATGTGGCACCCGAGAGGTGTAATTATAAAACACACCTCCAGCACGTGGTCCACCCCAGTGAGCGATTCTCTCCAGCGCACAGTCCTCTACAATGCGTGGCCCTCTCCAGCGTAGCTGGCATAAGTGAGGGCACCTCCAGCACGGGGTTCTCTCCAGCACGCCTCTCTTCAGCGCCTGCGGCAACCAGTCTCCAGATCCCTCCGTCTGTGGCTCCCTCACCCGCTCTGTCCGGCTCCCCATGTTCTGGCTTCTCTGCCCAGCTTCCCATGTCCGGCTTCTGTCCCTTCAACCAAACAGCTGCCTTTTAATCACCTGCATCCCAGTCTGCACGCTGCTTGGCTGATGGGAAACACCTGTGCCGCTGTTGTGGGCTTGGCCAGGTATGAGTGGTAACGTGACCTCAAAACAAAATCAGAAAAACATGCAACACAACAACCAAAAAAAAATAAAAAATAACAAGAAAGTAAATAACTTCAAAATAAAGCAAATCCAAATTACAAAATAAGACATGCAGTTAATTTCAAAATAAGTGAAAAAAAGGCCACATTACCACATCCCCCCACACTTTAACAAGGCCAGTCCCGGCTGATCCTTAGTCTCTGTAGGGATCTTTAAAAAAAAAAAATCCATTAAAAAACTGCTCACAATCCCACAGTCCTACCAGCAATGCCAGATTTTGTGGCACCCGAGAGGTAATTATAAAACAAAACAACTGCGGTGACTGTGAGCAGAGCTTTAAAAGGACTAGTCAGTAAAAGTTCAATAATTTATTTAATAGGATAAGTTCACTTAAAAAAAAGAGATAAAATACAGGGCAATCAGTAGCAGCAGAGTCAATGGACAAGTCTGCTTAAAGGATGCGCTCTTAGCTGGCAAAATGGAGGGCACCTCCAGCACGCAGTCCACCCCAGTGCACGATCCTCTCCAGTGTGCGATCCACTCCAGTGTGCGATCCTCTCCAGTGCGCGATCCTCTCCAGTGTGCGATCCACTCCAGTGTGCGATCCTCTCCAGTGTGCGATCCTCTCCAGCGTGTGATCTTCTCCAACGTGTGGGCCTCTCCAGCGTAGCTGGCATAAGTGAGGGCACCTCCAGCACACGGTCCACCCCAGCGCGCAATCCTCTCCAACGTGGGTTCGGGTGCTCGGCTTCCTCCCTGGAGCTTTCATTTGCTACAGGGTTGCTGGGGAGATCTGTAGTATGGCTGGGTGCATCATGGATTCCAAGGTACAGTGCATGGGTGTGTTAGTTTCCCCTCGGAAAGTGAATGAGGTCTNATGGGTGTGTTAGTTTCCCCTTGGAAAGTGAATGAGGTCTTTCACATAGCCATTGTACTCCTAAGTTTGGTGTAGATGAATTCACTGTCTGGGAATTGTCATGGGAATAGTGCTAATGGAGTTGTCAGTGTTTTCAGTGTAAGTGTTTTCTGCTCTTCTGCATCTGTATAATACTGCTTGTGAGAATAAATATTGGTTCACTTGAAAACTCAGGTGGAACTTTTTGGGTAGAGTTAGTTCAATATGGTTTAGCAGGAAGTCTGAGCACTAGACCAGTGGATACTAATACCATTGTTAATAGTATCTATACAGTTCTCCTCAATAAGCCCCTGTCAAAACTGTACAAAAAAGTGTACATTACCCTTGATTTAAAAAAAAAAAAACATTTTAAAAAATGCCACCAAAGTGTTCAATGCCAAAAGAAAAACCCCTCAGCAGCAGGAATAGGTTTGGGGAAGAATGGTGGAGGTATAGTCAGGGTGAGAGAAGTGGCAGCTAGCTTATTTTAGCTTGACATTTTTAGCTTGTTTGGTGGGTCATTTTGTTTTCCTGTCAGCAGCAAAGAGAAAAACAGGCAATGAGGAAGATAAAATGAGTGCAGCTCCCTCCCTAAAACCTCAGGTCTAGGGAGCAGTTTTGGGAGTCCAGGCTAGTGAAAGGCGTTTTCACTCATCCATTTCCAGGTCTTTTTTTGCTCAATGTGGAGCATTACGAGAGTTTTTAGTCTTCCCGACTGATGGATCAGTTTCAGTTGACCACATGTGTATTCATCATTATGTATCCTAGTAAAAGTTCAGCTAAGTTTAAGTTTGACTCAGAGCTGGATAAGTGGTGCATGTTTCATTGTAATAATGCAGTGGGTGTGCCATGTTCTTTCTGAAAGTAACACCCAAAGCCGGTGCTGCCGAGGTAGCTGAGAACAGAAGACTACTGAGTCGTATATCTGAGTGAGCTGCTTATAGACCTGAACGTGGGACAGTGATGAAAAAATACCTGTACACTTGACAAAAGCATATACCAGCAAGTACTGTTTTAAAAAATAGGAAACTTTAACTGCAACAGGCACAGTTTAGCTGTAGAAGAGCAGCACTAAGAAAGATCTGGAACAAATATTGCAGAACTAAAGAAGCTCACATGAAAATGTTAAAAAATATTTAAAGTATCTTTTAAATGCCACCACATAGGCCAAGCATATGCAGGTTTATTTGCAACAAAAATAATTTGGGGGTTATTAACACTTTAAATAGTGGTGACCTCGAACACACAAAACACAATAGATCCTTCCTATATTTTTTTCACAAAATTTTGCTCCCTCTGCATGCAGACAAGCTTTCTTTTTCAGCACTTCAACGCAAGCACTACTTCTACAGTGTATTTTTAATTATACTGTGGTGGATGATCCTCCCACCACCACATCATGTTAGTATTTTTTTTTTCTAGCTTTATATTATATTACAGTTTATGTTTAAGTTGGTTATTTCTTTTAGACAGGTATTTTCTAATAGGTGCACACTGTAGTTAATGTCTTTCTGAATGGTTTATTTACACTTGTTCTTTTGTTCGAGGTGCTGCTGATGCAAACCAGCTGGAGGAGGAAACCTGGAGCATACCATTTGCTTTTTAAAAGATTGATGGGGGAGACTTGTTTCAAGTTGTTTTTTATTAGATAATTTTGTCACTAAAATACTCACTTATTATTGTTTCTGCTAAGTAAAAGTTAATTTTGCTTTATTTGTTTCATAGAATGGTTTAGTTAATTTTGTATTTATTGGTTCTTTTGATATTGTGCCTCACTCATGTGGTAGACTTGGGTTACTCCATTCCTTTTTAAACAGCCTTTAGTTCTTTGTTTGCAGGTCAGTTTTTTGTTTGAGTTGGTTCCTCAGTTGAGTTGGGCCCAGATCCATGTTATTTATTATTTAAGTTATTTTGTATTGCTTTTGAGCCTTTGTTAGCCATTTTGACAAAATTAAATGAAAGCACTTTTTCAAATTTTTAACACCTTTTGTCCTTATTTACGTTTGGTCCCTCACATACCTTAAGAAATTTCTACATTCAATCTTTAAACTAAAACAATTTTTTTCCCTGAATTCTGAGCATTCTTCACTTGACCTTGCATCCTTAAGTACAAATGTGTAAAATGTTCTCATTAAATATGAAAACTCTTCAAAAATGTTACCTTTTAAATTCAGAGTTGGGCCTCTTCTCAGTAAGTTTACATTTTCAACTTTTAAGACAATAAAGGAAGAATATAAGTCTGTGATATTTTACAAAGAAAAAGTCAAGCAGAGATGTAAGAACAGGGATGGCAGACAATAAATGGAAAGAAAAACCTCCCAAAGAGCAAAGTTTGCTGCAATACTCCTGCAATACTGGAACAATTTCCCTTTGCCTTTGTTGTTGATGGGGTTTTGTTTGAATCATAGAGATGAGTGTAGGAGCTTTTCTGATACCAGAGTTATGGCTAACAAGATGACAATTTTTCTGATAGGTGGTAGATCAAAGAGGTTTAACGTAGCAGTTGATCAAACTTTGAGAGTGACATGATGAAATGAGAATTGAGGCCCGACTCCATTCCGCTTTTATTTTGCTAAAGTCAAGAGCAGGGGTCCCATACTAGATAAAAACTGGAGGGCCATTTATTGTGGGCAGTCTAAGGCACACCTGTGCACTAATCATGGTGTCTGATCAGCATCTTTATGTAGCACACCTGTGAGGTGGGATGGATTATCTCAGTAAAGGAAAAGTGCTCAAGATATTTGAGTTAATCTCATAAAAATCAAAGGTGGAAAGGAGTAAAACCAAAGCTATTGCATTTATATTTTGTTGAGTGTAGATGTTTTGTTGTTGGTGGGTTTGGGAGCATGGATGCCTCAGTGCTGTGGAGAAGCTTAAGATGGGAGGTTTTGGCTTTGATGAAGACCTTGGAGCATCATCATCAGCACAAGCACGGCTCTCTATTCAAGGTACTTGAAAAGGTACTACATCGCAGTACTACATGTAATCAGTTTGCATTCAAGGAATAACATATCACTGATGTGTATATTTGCAAAGAAGGAAATTCTTAACCATTATCACAGTCACATTTCCACAGTTTTTCTGTTTTCTGGATGTATCAAATGCCTTTGATCGAATTAATCACTGCAAGTTATTCAAAAAATTATTAAGGTAAGGTGTACCTGGATATTTAGTTGGGATGTTTACTTATACTCTGGTACTCCTGGCAGATCTTGGAGTCCCAGAGTATGGTCTTAAATTTGACATTAAGTTCAATGCAGCCAAACCTCATGAGTGCTAAAACAAAAGATGGTAAAAAAAAAAAAAAACACTTGTCTTTCCTAATTTCTATTTATGTGGACAGGCTCTTCCAACCACTGAGTTTAATTAACTTGGGCATTTTATAACAAGTAATCTCTCAGATGACAGAGATATGCAGAGCCAGCGGTGTAAACTATACGGACAGGCTAATATACTGCCCCATAAGTTCAGCATGTGCTTTGTTAATGTTAAAAACATGCTCTTCAGGACTTTTTGCTCTCCCCTGTATACTGCCAACTTTTGCCGAAAGTACAAAAAGAGTATCCTGCAGACACTGACTGCTGACTACAATGAGAATACTACTGAAGGTACCAAGGCATAGTAGTGCAAGTGAAATGTTTGTCAATTATGGTGTAGGCTCCTGCCTTGCCGCCATATGTGCAGAGCTGTGAGCTGTCCTAACTTAATCATATAACCACCTTTTTATCCTGATAAAAGCTCTGTTAGGTTTACCTCTAAAATGTGGTGTCACTGTCGATCATGTTTGTATGTTTAACAAGCCTGCGTTCTGTTCTATTGCTCTACTTTTATTTTTTTTAAATATCTTTATCTTTTCCAATTTTCTCTTTGAACCTGATTTACAAAGTCCTTACTCAAGTCCAAATGAATTCAATGAATGAAATAGTATAAAAAGAATATTTATTCAACTTATTAAATGTGTGTATCGTAAGTAACATTAACAATTTTACATTTGCAAATTTTAATCTTCTATTATCTTCTAGTGACAGTTTTGGCTTTTCACACATGCTCCAGTCAGAATTGATCCCGTTTTTAGACCTGCTTAAGTGACATATTTAGATTCCAGCACAAAATGTCATGGTCAAAATCTTTAAGCAGTTGAGGATTGTCTATTTATTCACCTCCACAGCAACATTTGTTGAGCAGTGGACATGCCTGGTAGTCATGTTTGTGAAATTCAAAACACTGCAACCTCTTAACAATACCTATTGCTCTTGTCTTATTTATAACTTCATCTTCCAAAGAAAGAGAAGAAGGCACTTATGCCTTATAAGATGATGATAGTTTTACTCTAGTGGTCATCTCCACAATGTTTTCTTTTTTTCTCTTATGTAGCCCTTTTGGAAATCTATGCCCTGTTAACTACTTCTCTGTACATGACCCACGGACTGACTACGACTCCCCCACTGGTCTTAGCCCTATCTAGCACTGTCAAGATTTGGATTGATCCACAGGGATCAATCATTAGAGCCAGTGCAGCCTCCCGGCTAAAAGGTTAGTTGCTTTCATTCAGTGAACCTGCAACTATCATTGCACTCCTGCAACCACACACACATCAACATATTTTCTGTTTGTTAATTTATCTTTTAATGGAAACGGATAAATTTGAAGGTGCTCTACATGTCTAACTGGGTATTAAGTGTTGGGAGGGCTGTTACTAATGACATTGGGCACATTAAGACATAATATTAACTCCTTCATGTGAGAGTAGCTTTAGTTTTCCTGCTTTCTCAGATCAATGCTGACTCTCAAACTCCCTGTTGCTCCATTTTCCAGTTGGTGGCCTTTTTCTAACCTCCAACTTAAAATAGCTTGTTGCCACTAGCTCTGGTGTATCCAAGCAGATGAAGTCCTAGTTGAGCAGTCTGTCTGCACACTCAGGCATAGTGATAACTTCAGACAGTTAGCAGGATCTGCCTCCTCCTCATGCCGAGCTTCAGAGTTGACCCTTGCCACAGCCACAACTGCTGAAGCTGTAATGACTGACAACCTTTAAACCTCAGGACAACTGACGCTTTCAAACACTTCACTGCTTAAAAAAAAGGGGGGAAAAAATGGGAGCTTGAAAAAGAATAATCAAGTGTGAGCAGACTTCAGCTTAGAGATGGATATTTGCGTTTGCAAAGGTGGATGCAAAAAATCAGACGCGAGTTTCAGAGTGTCCTTGGTGACTGTTTTTGCAGTCTGGAGATGACTGTTGTCAGGTGAAATTTCTCAGGATCGTCGTTTGTTTTCTGATCGCTTGTAAAGCAATAAGTAAACAACAAAGACAAACCCAAGGTTACAGGTGTTTTCTTCGATTGTCTGTCTGACTGATCTGACAGATCACATCACTCTAAGCTTAGAAGGCATGTTTTATTCATGAAACTCTCAACCATCGGAAGCTGATGCAGGTGGGAGGAACAGACCTCTGTAAAAGAAATGTTAGGTCCTGAATAAAATGTAGAAAGTATAGATGTGAAACATGATTTTGACTTCATTGCAGAGCAACATGACTTCCCAATCCAGAGAGTGTGAACTGAAGATTTTTTGAATCCTAAATTGAGAGTTACGCATTTCTCATTACTGGGCTCAAACTTCCATACTCTGAAATCTTGAAATGTTACTGTTAAACAGAAGATTCATTTTACTTATAAAGTATTTTTCCCCAGCTGTTTTAATCACATTTGAAGTAATATTAACAGATTGGAATGGCTAAGACCAGGCATCCCCAAACTCTGTCCTCAAGGCCCCCTGTCCTGCAGGTTTTAGAGGTTTCTCTGCTTCAGCACAGCTGGTTATAATGATTGCAGTAGACCAAAAGCCTGTTAATCAGCTTTCAATCAAAATCAGCTGTGCTGGAGCAAGGAAATCTCTAAAACCTGCAGGACAGAGGGCCTTGAGGACTGAGTTTGGGAATGCCTGGCTTAGACAAAGCCTGGATAGAGATAAAAAGAGAATTTGAGAAAGGTGCTAATGATTAGGATCATGGTAAGTAGGGCTTCCATTTTCAAAAAAAATTATAGAAATTCAAAAACAATCTCAAAAAACTTTATATAAACAATAATAATACCAGTGGAAGTATTGCAACAAAAACAGCTTGGTAACTATAAAATGAGTTATATGGCAAAAAACTCTTGTTCTTGTATTTAATTTTCTGGTTATCCCTCTTTGTGAAATGAAATTCACTTATCATATACCCCATTTACACTACCCTTAAAAAACTGTGCCGAAACTGGTCCGAGCTCAGTAACTGAGATAACGTATGTGTAAATGGAAAGCAAACTGAACTGAACCGAGCTGGACACAACCGGACCGCGCTATTTGCAGACCAGTTCCAGAGGTGGGCTAGGCTCGGTTTTTCCCTGGCTCAGTTCTCAGATATCAAGAGCGCGTGAGCAGAATGCGTCATCTCTGTCTGGCTCCACATCCCGATTCACACTCCATTCCAGTAGTTGGCGGTAATGCCCCTCTGGAAGTTGCTTACCAACCAGCACAAAACAGAAGAAGAACAACTACTGTAAACAACAATTGAAATCTTCTTCACGCAACATTTTGATTTGCTTGATTCCCTCCTTCTTCGTCTTCTTCTTCTCGTGTTTTACCGCCACCAACTGCTTGATTTCCTCCTTCAATACTGGCAGTAATACTGCAGATCGTCACCAGGAGGCGAGGAGTCGAGGGACCGAGATAGCGTGATGTGTAAACGGTCGTCGGAACCAAGCACGGCCTGGTTAACTAATCCGAGCTCGGACCGGTCTTGGCATGGATCGGTTTTTCAAGGGTAGTGTAAATGGGGTAATAGATATCTTTCCAGGATATGAATAATTTTGTGTCCACCCATACAAAACCATGAGCATGCCTTCTTTTTTTTGCCTGATTTCTAGAACCAAAGTTTTACAGTTGCTACAGTTTTTCATATTCCAAGTTTCAATTATCGTGATTATCTCTTAGCAATTCCTTGACTAATAAGTAAGAAACTCAGTTATCTAATATTACAGTATATGGAAAACAGCATCACCTGTACAAAAAAAAATCCGGAGTTCTTTCAGAAGACTAAAAGTCCTATGATAGAGGGTTTTTTTTCCATCCACAATCACAGATTCCTTTTTGCCAATCTTATTGTGAATTTACCCATTCATTTGTTTTATTAATATGTAACAGTCATTCTGTTGCTATGGTAAACTTAAATCAACTAGCAGAATCAGAGAACTACCTTTGTGAAAGGCTATTATTTTCAGGCAACGCTACCTTCTTTGACAGCATACTAATTCAATTTACTAGGGAAATGATTATGGGCATGTTTAGAAAATTGAGTCTTTTTGTCAGATTGAAATTCTTATATTCAATTTACTATGATCCGTTTTTGGTTGTTTGTGTATCCAGTGTTTCCAGTGTACTTATTTTTCATTTAGTGACAGGCCATGTTTCATCTGACTTTCTGTGAGCCTGCATTTACTATTCTAGGTCATGAGTGTCAACAGCCATCCACACAATTAGATCTTATGACTAGGGTGTTTCAAAAAATAATAATTACATAAACACAATATCTCCATGATTACATAAAGTCAAAGTGATCTAAACACACAAGTTAAAAAAACTACTTTAGTATCTATGATGTTTCTACATAATTTGTACATTGGTATTTGCAATGATGAAAATAAGTTCACTGAATGGTGTTGCTTTCTATTTCACTAAGTAGTCATAAATTTCAGTTCTGTGTAGGTAAATGCAATGTTATTGAATATGCACTTCAGTCTTAAGGAGTTAGTATTTTATTATAACCCTCAACTCTAACATTAGCCAATGATGCGATTTAGTATCCGATGGTATTAGCAATTATGTAAAAAAGAATAGCATTTTATTTCCCACAGTGGGATAAATTGAGTCTGTTTAGTGACAGAAAAAGGGAACAAAAACAAAGCCAGCAGTCTAGAGTTTAACAATATATTGATCCACATTATACATCATTTTAATGATGAATGCCGAAGCTCACACTGAATGCTGAACGGGTTTTGCAAGGAATCTTGACCATTAAAATCAATGTGTATACTCGTATTAACCACTGTGTAGTGCATGTTACTGAGGCTGTGCAGATCTAGGGAGTCATTGTGGAAGAAGGACGACATTTGGAAAGGGATATTGGTAACACTTTGTAATGAGGTACACAAAACTACTAGAGAACACCTGTAAAAACTGCCCAGATTTAATATTGGACTACTGCTTAGTTACCTGGGGAAACCTATTGCACATGAGTATTTGACCTCATAGCCGCAACCTATTCATTTTAATTTAAGGCATATTAATGTTGTTTAAGCAAGTTAAGGCAGGTGTAAATGGAGTGTGAAGGTCAGCTGGCTGGTGTCCTCACAGACATATTTAACAGACATATTTAACACCTTGCTGGACCAATCCATAGTGCCAGCATGCTCCAAGTCTGCTATCATCATTCTGTTCCCAAAAAAGCCTTAGGTCACCTCACTCAATGACTACCAGCCTGTTGCACTGACTCCCATCATGATGGAAGTGCTTCGAAAGGCTAGTTAAAGAACACATCATCTCCAGTCTGCCGCCAACATTCGACCCGCTCAAGTTCGCCTACCGACGGAACCGTTCCGCTGAGGATGCCATCTCTTCTGCTCTTCACCTGAGCCTGGCACACCTGGAGGAGAAGAACACCCATGTGCAGGTGTTGATCCTGGAATTCAGTTTAGCTTTCAGCACCATCATCCCACAGCACCTGATAAGAAAATACAGCCCTCTGCAATTGGCTGTTAGACTTTCTCACAAACAGACCTCAGTCTGGGTCGGACAGAACTCCTCTGATGTCATCACCCTAAGCACACGCTCCCCTCAGGGCTGCATCCTGAGCCCCCTGCTGTTCACCCTGATAACACATGACTGCGTCCCCAGGTTCACCACCAATCACATTGTGAAGTTTGAAGACAAAACCAAGGTGATGAGCCTCATCAGAGACAACAATGACCAGGACTACAGAGAGGAGGTGGAGCAGCTGGTGGACTGGTGCAGAGATAACATCCTGATCCTGAAATGTGGAGAAAACGAAGGAGATCATTGT